>NW_026624065.1:155292-156969 GCF_030028575.1 Malurus melanocephalus | reverse complement strand
ATTTCACATTGCAGTGAAAGCAGATCAGGTTTCCATTYCAAAGTGCCTTGATGCTATCTACAACACAGCAGCAAAAAGACACAATACACCCTCATTTTCAATGCCATTTACTTGAGTGATGACATTTCATTTCTTTCCATTTCKACGGTGCTCAATGGAAGATAAATACAAAAGATGTTACAAATGATGTTTTTCTTTATGCCAGTAATTTGTCACCCTACTCAGATATAAAACTGCCTAATTGGCACTATAAGGTGTTTTCAGTACTTACAGTTTTCCATTGATGACTGTCTGTACTCACTGCTGAAATTCAGGTTAGAAGTGGGAAGCAGGAGTGCTTCTGATAAAGATTTTTTTTTCCTTCTTGAGGGCAAGTGCACTGTTCACAGAGAAAATTAACTTTGTCATTGCTTTCAACCACAGCAAAGTATYATGGGCTTATTCTTTCCTAAGTTTTTGGTGTGGCTTTAGTAGTTCTACTGCAGGTTGTTGGAGGGTTGATATTACCAGTAATGCCATCACTACTCCTACAGGAACACAGGAGCCTTGTGTGTTCTGCCTTTACTAAAGGAAGTTACTTGGCATTTTTGTCACTACTTTTAGCTGGGCTAGACTTTAACTTTCAAGCTACTTGGCATACAGTTTTTAGCTAGACCTGGTTTGAAAAACAACAAAATAAACTGAAATTTATTTTCAAAGCTATAAAAAAAACCCCATAAAAACAAACATTCTCCTTAAAAACACTACCTCTAAAAACCCCCTTAAGAGCACAAAAAATCAAAATAATCTCATTCTGTGATAAATTCAGAAAGGGTGAAGGGGCTCATTTGCTTTTCCATTCAAGGTGCAGCTGCCCTCCTTGACAAGGGTGATGAATATTCTGAACACTGCATAGAATATATATATATATATATATATATATATATATATATATATATTTATATTTATATATATTATGTAGAATTGAGAGCAGAACTGGCAATTTTTAATGCACATCAGGGACAGTCGTTTCCCTCTCCTGACCTTTTTACCTACACAGTAACAACCACATGATGATACATCAGATGAAGAGTCATTTCTCCCAGGAGCGTGTTGCTGTCTCCACATGATGGACACTGGGTGCCAGCTCCATGCTAGCACCAGTTCATGAAAGGCTACACTCTGCTATAGAGCAGTTTGTGCTCATGGCTTTATGAACACAGCTTTATGTTTTCTTTGTGGCTCAATTTAGCCTAATCAACAACTTTAATAGGAAAAATATGTGTATCTGATGGGAAAGTAACAGTTTTACTCCTAAAGGGAGGTCAGCGTGTCCAGTCTGTTCCTGGTAACTTGGAAATCAAATAGCATTCAGAGCTGCAAGGGTAGAAAATGTGCTATCTATATGCACTAGTGCTCCTTTGGATCCTCAATAATTACCCCCACCTTAAGCAGTAGGCACAATGTGGTCTTCAGAAGCMGAAGTGAACTTCAAACATGGTGTGGGGCACGGCAGAGAACAGGTACAGAAGAGGGACTGGGGCAAGAGGGCAGTGTCACCTCCTCTAGTGGATGGCTTCCTTTCAACTTGAGACCAGAGCCTGCTCTTTCTTTTAACACCCAATTTTACAAACTTCTCCGAGCCACAGGATGACGGCCAAACCTTTCAAGGCAAGCAGTTAAAAGGGGAATCTTAGA
>NW_026624065.1:84560-154237 GCF_030028575.1 Malurus melanocephalus | reverse complement strand
CGCGGCGGCCGGGCATGGTGGCGCCTGGTGCGGGCGGTGCGCGCCTGAGCCTCCCCTCAGCCCGCCGGGAGCGCCTTTGTCCTCGCCGGGAGCATGTGGGTGAACCCCGAGGAGGTGCTGCTGGCGAACGCGCTGTGGGTGACGGAGCGGGCCAACCCCTACTTCATCCTGCAGAGGAGGAAGGGGCACGGCGGCGATGGCGGCGGCGGGGGACTGGCGGGTAAGGGCGGCGGCGGGGCCGGGGCCGGGGCCGGGGCGGTGCCCGGGGCGCGGGGTCCCTCAGGGCCGGCACCCCCCGATCCTCCGCCCGCCCCAGCTCAGGAGCCCGGAATGCGCCAGGGTTCCCGAGAGCCGGAGCCCTGTGTGGGAGACCACCGGTGACCAATGGCTCCCTACATCAGGGTGTGATTAGCACCGGGTTCTGGGAGCGTTTTGTTGCTGGAGCTTTAGCAGGCGTTCCCTAAATTAATTGCTGTAATTCAGAAATGTACTAAGAGAACGTGTTTGCTTCGGTTTCTCCGTATTCTCCAGATGTCCTTGTGAAGTATGTTCCCTGAATGCTTTGTTTCCGACTGCTGGCAGCTGGAGACGCTTTTGTAGAGGTTTGGGTCATACTCGTCTAGGTCTTAATAATACTGTGCACATACATTCATCGAAACCTTCCACCCCTTTTTAGGCAATGTATATATATTTATATGAGATTGGGGATACAGAACCCAATGGTGTTTCCACTGGTAGTTCTTGAATTGGTGCAGAATAATCAAGCTAATTCTCCTGAAACCTGTGCTTTCTTCTTTACACACTTCCATGACAACTAGTATTTCAGGCTAAGTAAAATAAACATATGGATTGCATCTGTGTTTGGTTCAAGGTTCCGTACATATTTACTGGGAGATTAAGTGTTTCTTCAGCCCTTCARTGCTCTATGGACTTGTAAATAGTTCATAATCTAAACTGAGGCACTGCTGTGAAGTGTGTTTTCATGTAGACTGCCCAGATCTTCAGTCTACTTCAGTGTTGTGTGTTGATAAAAGACCTCATTCTTGAGTGGGAAGTGACCAGCAGCTGTTCCACATGGGCTGTAGATTTTTCTCTTGTTTTTATAATCATCTGAAGTATGGACAGGATTGGCAAATCCATAAAAAAAGCTGTCATACCTCGAAAGTTCACCCCTGTTCTACTTAGCAAAAAATTCTTCTCAGATTCTCCTTTCATGGATTACCCCCTGGCCCCTCAAGGTCTGACAAGGYATTCTTCTACCTGGCTGACTTTGTTATCTTTGAATTAGAGATGTTTTGAGATAGCCATCRGTTTTCCAGTCATTTCTCAATTATTGGGGAAACATTTTGAGAATTTAGAATTCTGTTCCTCAACTGTTTGCACAGTGCATGCATACCTAATTCTTGTTGCAGTTGTGTGTGTAGTAGCCTGGTGATACCACTGTACAGATGGAGAAAACGCTTTTGGAAGATTTTGTCCTTGAATGAAAGTAGGACTCATAAACGTGTGCTCCTTTTTTGCAGAGGCAACATAAGCCTRCAGCATTTTGTGGAAGTTCAGAATAGAGAAATCATTCTTTATTTTTGCACTTCCATGTTTGGAATTTAAATATTTGTGCATTGCATCCATTATTTTAGTATGTGAGTGAAATCTGTATAGTGAGTATTATTTAGAGGGCRAAATTCTACACATATTTTGAAATCTGCTTTCCATGTAGCTCTTATAAGTACCTGTGCTTTGCCTGGAATTCCAGCTGCTGTGATGTTGAGGTAGTAGCAACAAGTCCATTTCCAAGGGTGTTTATCATTTGTAAAGAAAAGAGCTGATGAAAAGCTGTATCTTTTTCAGTATGTTGCCAAAACCAAAACTAATCAAATCTCTGGAACCTAAGTTATTAGGGTTGTCAGTATTTAAAGGAATGTATGGGAACTTAACCAGACCATGTGCTAAAATGGTCAGGGCTTTTGACACAGTGGTCAACAAGAGTGAGAGAGGAAGGAGAAAATAAATAAAGAAAGAAAGGGATGTAGTCTTTAGACCACTCCCAGCTTTAAAGGCATAGTAATAAATGGAATTTAGGTTTAGCTGTTTTTCGTGGAAATACTGGAATTTTCTGCTGGTTCTTTTAACAGCTGTGGTCTGCCYATTGAGGGACAAGGAAGCTGGAGAAAGCCAGTGGATTGTTCTTGGTAGGAAAGACTGGTTAAAAGCAAAGTATTGAGGGGCCTAGCTGATTCTGAGTTAAAGAATAAATAAATCTGTGGAAATTGTAAACTGGATACATAATTTGTAGTAATTGTAGCATTTAGGATGACTCTGTAGAAGCTTTGTAGGTGGTACTGATCTTGTGACAAAGGTGGAGGCTACCTGGTCAAAAGTAAAGAGGGAAAAAAAGAACCTTTGGTGTGGTGGGTTGGTTCTTTTGATTGCCTTTCATAATGGTGAAAATTGCTCAGATATAATCCAAGAAGTTACCCACCCATGAATATGATACAAAATTTGGCCTGGTTGCTCTGTGGGAAACGAATTTATATATCCTTGAAATGGACTAAAAATATTGTATACAAGATTTTTACCTGTGCTGGGGATGATCTGAATTCATGTTTGCAAGAGGGGATGTAAATACAGCTGTCCTTATTTTTGTGATCTAACTCTGTGACTTGTACTCCCTCRCAATTGACTCTTGAAGTCATTTATCTTGAATTGTAGAATGAGAATTGACTTTTAAACTGATGAGACTATGGGTTTGATGACATTGGATGGCTTCACAGTGTAACTTAAGCAGTGGCTGGACAATGAGAAGCATTGATTCTCTGTGCTCAARTCCTGTGGATTTGCTGTGAAACTGTCATCAGCAAACTGATCAGGGTTAATTGTAATGCCCTTCTCTCCATTTGTGATCATGGCAAACCTCTTTTGGCATGTCTCASTCTAAAACTAAGTATTTTATGTAGCCTTGGGGGTGGGTAAAAGTAATTTTTGTTGGCTTCATGTTGGAGYAGAAGAAGTACTCGTGTTACCTGTTCTCCTGGATCCACTCTGAGTGCCCCAATGCTTTGCAGGAAAAGGAGTATCAGTCCCTTTGGGGGAAGGGGTGAAAATCAGCCCTGTCTACACATAGACAAGAGAACTGGTTCTCTTCTCTTGGCCTTGGTTTAGCAGTTAAACAGAGAAACCCTCTTATTTAAATACTTGTTTGCACATTGGAGACATTTTCTCCACTGTATTGTATTGTAACAATTTCAGAGAATGATGAYGATCTTTTTATGTGTTAGGGTGTACTGGTTAGCAAGTCCATAGAAGTCATCTCTGCTAACAGTGTATTTGATCAGTGGTTTACTTCAGAGATACAGCTTTTCTAATAAACAGTGTGGATCCATTTTAATACTAAATTAAGGTCTGAACTCATTTAAATTATTGTGTCTATGTCAGTACTAGTCACATCAATGGGACTTTTCTTTTTAAGCATGCTTTAATTAAAGGATTGTTTGGGTTTTATTTTCCTTTTTAATGAAAAGAAAATAGGAAAGATTGTAAATTGGATTTTAAATTGGATTTTCATAGTTGTTCTGCAGACTCACATTATCTTGCATCACTGCCTTAATCTTCCAGGACAAGACCAAAAAAAGTACTTTTCTGCTTTTAAAGTATTTGATGGTTGATAAACTTTCTCTGTAATTAAATTGTTTCATGCCTTGCACTTAATGCCTTTTTGCTTCTGTGTGACTCTTGGTCAGGTGTTTCATCTTCCTTTTTTTCACCACCAGGGAAAAAAGTGTTTTCTTTCCTCATATTTCTCTTGCTTCCCTGGTAGTTTGGCCTGTATGAAATAACTCCTTCTCCAGAGGAATGTGGTGTATTCATTTACACAGCAGCCAGCATTAGCTGAAGCAGAGTCATGGGATGATGAAGATGAGCCCAGGTCTCTTCYGTCATTTGGGCACCGTGCCCTGTATGACAGCGGCACTTTTATGGACATAAAGATCTTGAGCATGTCATAAAGTTTATAAACAGCTAAAAGGGTCATGGKTTTTAAGTGTATCTTGCCTTCAGATGCAACAAATAGGCTTAAAAATGCCTCTTAACTGCTTTCTGCAGTTTCTGATTAATGTTTGCCAAASTCATCTGCTTGGAGACCTTATTGTAAAGAATTGGTGGTGGATGGCAGGGCAATGTATTCACATAGAGCTCACAGGAAGAGAGACGAGGGTGTGGTACAATTAGCTGTGACTATTCTTGCCTGTGTACATTTGTGTGTGTGAAGTAGAGATAAAGCTCTAAGTGATTTTATTTAAAATGTTATTGTGAGGTCTTTGAACCCCAAGGGAAATAAGTTATTCTTCATTTWGCAAGAACTGTTTTTAGGAGTGAATTGTTCTGCAGATAGGGTATATATGCTTATAGCTGAGACAATGCATGTGTGAGAGATGCAGTAGGAGTTGTAAGTCCGTGAGATGTTGCCAAGGATGATTCAAATGTTTAAGCAGAAGACAGCAGATGGAAATTTGCTGGCTTCTGGTGATAAAAGAATCTGATGAAATACTATTTCTCCCCAGATATTTTTTGCAAAAGGAGTTGTCATTTAGTTGCCACGTTGGAAAGGCAGAAAGGAGAGATTCTGAGTTTGGCTGGCTGATGTGAGCTATCAGATCTAATATGATTTTTAATACTGTAACAGTGTTCTAACTTGAAAGGCTTCTGTAGCCTTGCTGGACAACACAATTAGTAGCTCATATTTGGAGCTAAGATTCTGTCTTGCTCTCAGCCTATCAGTTCAGAGGTTGATGAAGAGATTGCTTGAAAACCTGTTTATGCTTAAGATTTAGAAAAGCTTTTGGCCAGTAGATCATCTGCCTGAACAAAGAATGGTCCATGTTTTAACAAATGTGATACTTTTTGCCCTTTTGGCTTGAGCAGTTGGGATTTTGCGTGTCAGACTTGGTACACCTGAGTAGAAAGCATGTGCTATCTGATACTTGAAATACAGTGTTTATCAAAATGGATGCAATTAACATAATGGATGGGGTGGTCAGCCTGTCCATCAGCTTTCCATGATTGTTTTGGCACACAGTGGAAACTGGTCCTTTTTGCTCTGCTATCATTTGTAAGTACACCACATCTGCTCTGACTCTCCTTAGGATCTGCTGTGGGTGTGCCTGCTTCTCCACACCAGTGCATTTCCACCTCAAGGGAACATGCAGATGTGTAGGGCTGAATTGCTGTTTGATTTCCCAGATTGTGTCACAGTCTTTCTGCTGAATTCCCAGATGCTTTCCCAGTTCCTCAGTTGGAAGGTGTCTCACTTCCTGCCTAATGCTTCTCTCCATCTCCAGCTCTTGCAGCCGGGCACCGTTGGCACAGACACAGTGCCTGAGGTGTTGCTGAGTGTAATTTTGCCTTCTCTCCTCTATTGCTTCTTGGTCAAAGACTTTCCTTGAATGATACTTTATCTTCTATACTGCCAGTAGTGTGACCCATCAAGGCTTCGAGCTGAGCTCCTTTTGTCATTCTTGCTTTCTGAAAGATCTCTGTTTGTAGGAAACCCTGTAGAAAATGTCACAAGGATCACATGATAGTAAGCAATCAACRTCTAGGCCACTTAGTAATTTTCTGCATTATTCCAGAGTTTGTATTTGTTATTGCTTTTTGGTGCCTCAGTGAAAAGTATAGAAGAACGAGCACTTCTACACACCACTTTCTATATTWCCATCACTCCACTGTCTAGTTATGCATCCTTGTAAGAATACATCATATTTCAGTTTCAGTTAGATTCCTCCAGAACTAAAAAAGGCACTACAAAGTATGCTAGCGTATACTCAAATGCTTTTGGAACGTAATTAAAACACATGCATTCTCATACAGTATTTTTTCTTGTAAATATTTGGGATAGGCAGAGTCTACTTGTTTGTATCCTTCACAGTTTCACACTTTGTATGGATTTTCCTGTAATAGACAGGAGTTGTCTCTGCCTTTGACTTTGCTGAGGTATGATGACACAATTTGTGTAAAGAGCTGTGAGCATTTGAGTGAAATTATATTTTCTTTATCTCATTGACCGCTAATTGTACTTCTGTTGTCTGATCAATATTGATATTCAGAAATTACACTTCAGTTCTCAATTACATTACATTTGCATTTTGACTTTAAATCTGGTGCTGAGGTGAACTTAGGTTCTACAGGACTTCTGAATCTTTCTATTTGTTTTCTTTTCAAAAGAAAATTTGTATTAGCTGTGCTGGATTTGTGTTTATTTTTTCTCAGATGTTTCCAGATAGGTGTGTTTGAATTTCTGCCACAGTAATAATAGTTTCAGCTAGTACCTTTTTAATGTTTTGGGTTTTTCTGTTCTTTTCTCACAGTCTGTCTGTTCTTCCCCTCTGCTTTTTCCAGTATTTTATTAACCAGAGTTTTTGGGATTTTCCATTCAGCATTGTTCATTTCCCTGGTAAAGTGCCTCCTCTGATAGCTAATTGAAATCTCATCTATCTGCAGGTATTCAGTCAGAATTGTGAGAATTTAAAATTCTCTTTTTCTGAAACTATTGCTTCTTTTCAGATTTAGCTTGCATTTCAACATACTTCAGGACTGTTTCATCTGAGTTGAAGCTGAGTTTACTGTGCACACTTCAGTTCTCAATTTATTTTGTTGACTAGATTCAGTTTACAATAATCCTTCTTAGGTTAGTAGTGGTGATGTTTCGGATTTTTTGTTTCTGTTTTATTGGGTTTTGTTGATGCTTTTTAAAAAATTTGCCCAGAACTTGATTTGTTCTTTCATCTTACACAGTTTATCTGACTCTTATGTTGGTGTAGATGCAGATTTAAATTTTCCTGTTAGATGAAATTTGTTTAATTTGCTTCTGCTGCTCTGACAGAATGGGATACTTATAAATAATTAGTTTGAGTGAATTTTAGATACTTCTCAGTTGTTTTGCTCTCTGATACTTGATTATGCTTTTCCTAAGTGTTTTTTACAAAGTTATGAGTAATTGTTTATATCACACCTAGAAGGCATTTGATAACTCCATCTGTATTTTTCTCACTGTTTCTCTATAATTTCATATAGTCTGGTACGATTGATATGTAAGATTATTTTTTTTCAATAGCATGAGATAATTTGTTTGGGTTTTTTTTTGCAAATACCAGTTTGTGTTGTAAGCCTTCATGTACTTGTAAATGTGGTGTGTGATTTCAGTGCTCATCTCTCTCTGTGAGTATCGGCTTAGCAGAAGTTACAAAAAGTTCTGAGAGTTGAAATTCTAAACCCAGTCAGATTTAGGTTCAAGTTAAGATATAGGTTTTTTACAGGGATGATCATGGAGTTGTTTAGTCACCTTGACAAGTACAGCTGATCACTTTAAAATTAACACCTTTGGAAGATAATCTGATTCAATCACAGTTGTTAAACTTGAAGGGTGGATGGAAGCTTTATTGCTTGTTGCTGCTTTATCCCTCAGTAATTGATCTAGATATCGTGTTGGCCCTTCCCAAGCTTTTTCTTTAAAGATTAGTGATTAGGTTTTCAGTCTTTTCTCATTTGTGTTTACCAGCCTGAAGACAGAGAAAGCAAGTCCTGSTTTTGCTGCTTTTCTTGCTACATATCAGTAGAGTGTGAACATGTTTGAAACTCATGTGGAAAGGAGAGGGGGGCTGGACAAATCATTGCTCTACAGAATTGTATTGGTAGGAGGAGAGAACAGCAAAGGCAGACATTGGGGAAAACAACTAATCTTAATTTGAGTGYCTTAAGTTCAGAGTAAGCATTTGGTTTTCTTGATACCATATTAGATGCCCATATAAGCCACATGGACACACAGTTATGAAATAAGTCTTTAGAGGTCATTTTGCCTTCATTTATTTTTCACCTATTAAAAAATACAACCCTTCATAAAGTTTTAAGGCCAGTGTTCACAATGATGGGGTAATATTCATACTTTTGTGGGTATTATTGCCAGTATTGAAAGTTTAAAATTCTAATTATTTTTGAGTGGTGTATAATAATGTCTAATTTGTATAGGCTTTCCCGTGAAATTAAATCAAGTAGAATTGACCCTCCCTTTTAAAAGGATTTGTGTGTAGTATTATGTGTGGAGTTCAGGTTGTTGCTCTAGGTTGAGTTTTGACGGGCAAGTAATGGGGTGATCTCATCCTGTAATAACAAATGAGAGGGCTAATCACATGAATTGTCTTAAGAAAGAATGGAGGAGTAATGATTCATAATAGTTACTGTGGAAAACAATACCTTGTACTCTRTGTTTTAGTTATGTCATGTTATGAGCTATTGTTTTTATAGCTCSGGAAGTAACACTTAAACTTTAGGAAGAGTTTATTGATTGTCCATTAAATCAATATAAAACTGAATGCTCAGGGTGCAAATATGACTTAAATCAACCCTATTGATTGAGGCATYCTTGAAAATCAGCAGACATCTACAATTTAATAGGTCCCATGGGTGTTTCAGGTTTATGACCAGAGCTCATTATGTGTCCATCGTACTTGAATGGAAAGAGGAGTCATCAGCACACTGTAAATACTGAGGACCTTTTAAGCAGGATGTTTCTGATTCTGTGTTGGAATGTTGCAGTGCCTGTTTTGAAAAGTTCTTGCTAATGAYACATGTGACATTCCAAGTTTTCCTGGTTGCAGTGATGAGCTCCTACACAGATAGGCATCCATGGCACTATTTGAGTGATAGCTCATGAGCATGACTCCAAGAGTCACRGTCTTGCATTTATTGTATCTCAGCTCTTTTGCAAGGAATAATTTTGTATTTGCTCTRTATGCTAAAAACGTGTATGCTCTTTGTTTAGACATTTTTAGATARAAATCTTCTAGCAAAAGGTGTTTTGAGGTATGTAGTTGTGTGGATCTGGGAGGAGGATGTGACAGGGCAGGGCTCTTCTCTCAGGAGCCAGTGAATAGCATATGTTTGTAGTCAGGCAAACTGGGGCAAGGGAGGGAGCAGCAGTCAGTGGCACCAACTGCAGGGTGATGTCCTTCAGCTCAAGGCAAGGTGTGACACAAATTGCCTTTGTCACTGAAGAATGGATGTGTCACAGGTCCCTGGAGTGTGCTGAAAGCGCCTCTGCTCTGAGGTTAGAGCTGACTGGGAAGCATCRCACCCTGATACCATCCCAAGCTTGTTGGTGGTGTTTGCTAAGCAACAAAACCATGGCTGCTGGTGATTCTTAAGCWTTGAAGTGTCATTATTTATTATAATTCATTGGCTTCAGTGTTTTAATAAGGTGCACTAGAGGTAATGTATAATCCAGATCCTCACTCTTGAATATGTAATCCAATTTACTTTGAACAGGTAAAACACAAAGGCTCTCAAATATAATTACAATATTGCTGTGAGGGGGCCTGTAGAAAAGTGATAAAGACTACTTTGTGTTTTATTTAAATGAARGCATGGCTTTCTGTGAAAGAAGGTTAGTGTTTGTCATAAGAAAATCTTTTGCTAATGAAGAGCTTGTTCATGTGTACAGCACATAAACTTGCTGTTTCTTTAAAAACACCAGTAATTGATGTTTTACAAACACGCTTCCACATTATTATTAAAGATAAAAGAATAATCACTAGCTRTAATTTAAAAGAAAGAAAATAAAGACGGAGAAATATTCCTGCAGCAAGGATCTATGCCATGGATATCCAAACAGTCACAGATATTTTGACTTACTCCAGGTGTTTGAGTCCATGTACTCTAAGGTGTGTGTTCTTTCAGTGGAAACTTAAAATGTACCAGGTTGATTCTACAGGCCATTGCTTGATTTCATTACTGTTTGTGGGCAGTTTGTAATCAGTCTGGACTGTAAGCCATCTGGAATGCTGGTCTCCAAGGAGCAAGGACTCCAGTGGTGCTTGGAAGGATCTCAGCTGGCTGAAGCAATTGGCTTGGTTTTCAAACCAAGATGACCTATCTTTCTGAAAAATACCCTTTTGTGAGATTAGGAATAATTTGTGAGGAAGGTCTGTGTTATGCAGGAGGTCAGACTTCATGTGGTCATAATCCCTTCTAGGAAAAAAAACAAAAAAACCAAAAAAAAACAGGTTGAAAATTGGTTGCTGTTGTAAGGCTACAAGTAGAGCACATCATAAATGTATTAATGAGTAAAGGCTACTGCTCTGTACATTTTCTGCAAGGGTTATAGGCTCCCCCTCCAGTTTATGTGACTAAATGTGAGCCACCACTGAATGTGGTCAGATAAGTAAAATGTAGTGTGATTTCTTCTTTCAGCACAAAGTGCATCGGGTAACTGAACCCATTTCCAGTAATTCCCTCTGTGCTTTGTATGTCCTTCCAGTAACATGATGCAAGAGCAATTGCCCAGGCCCCCAACCAATTGTGGCTTTCTATTCCCTGGTTCCAGATATTACATATCCCTGGGGTTTTTTTCTGCTAATGCCTATGTTTTACAGAAAAGAAAGAAAATACTGATCAATCTTCTGAAAATTCACTTAAGAATTCAAGTTTRTAAAAGAGGAACCTGACTTTTAAAGTAAAATTGTATCAAGCAAAGGCATTTTCCTGAAGGTATTATCCCTCCCTTTTCCTCTCCTGCCCCCATTGTATAGGTATGGTTGCTGAAGAAATTTGGGATGTGTATGTGATGGGACTGTTCCTACATACATGGTTACTCATGCTTGAGTGCCTTCAGGGTTGAGGCTGCCATCAATTAGCYAGATGCTAATCCTACAAATTATGTCATGTGCTTTAAATCTTTTCTCATGAAAACCTCTTGCTTCAAGAAAGGCCTGCAGATTTARTGTTCTTGCATTGGAAATTTCTTCTCTTATATCATTATGTAATCAGAAAACTGATGAAATAATGGGAGAAAAATTGCAATCGGTGTAGTCACATGATCTGATGCCTGGGTAATTCAYTGGCTCTTGCCCAAGAGCCAGTATAATCTAAGGAATATGATTCTTTGTTGCCTGTTCTGTTTCTATAGAAACTCAGTTACTTAAGCGTGTCTGAAAAGGTGCTTGCTACATGAAGAATTAATGAACTAATGAACAGTACTTAAATGCTCTTAATATTTTATTTTTTTAAACTTCCATTTCTACTTCATGTAGAAAATCCTTCAAAATATTATCAGTATGAACTGCTGTGATTTCATTCTGGTTGCGTTACATGTCTGTGTTGCAAAAAATCCCCACCAAACAACAAATGCCCAAACCCAAAACAACCCACACTGACCTAAAAACACAAAAAAAAACCAAAAAAAAACCAGTATATGAAGGAGAACAAGCAGGTGTAGCTGCATAATTGCACTAGTTTTAATGTTATAAAAACACCTTTCTAAAAAAAAATAACAGTCCTATCTTCTTTAAAAACAGTTGTTGTATGGTACAAGTAAAATGTAACTGATACACTGTCAGTTGCAATTGTCTTGGTAAGCTCAGATTTGAATTTCCTTGCAATCTTCTGGAATTTTGTGAATTTTCTTCTTTTAACCTCATTACATGATTATTTTTTCAATCTGTTTTCATTTATGCAAGGTCCGTGGGCAACTCCTAGTTACTGCACCATTGGAAAATATTATTTGTTTACTTTTCCTTTCCTACCTCCCATGTATTGCTTCAGTCAGTGCTGAACTGACTCTCTTTGGTTGTTTTTTGTTTGTTTTTATAGTGCTCTCCACATTTCTKGAATACATTGCTCTGTCTTACAGTGTTTGGTGGCACAGGGGGATATTCCTCTCCTGCCTACCATATTCAAGGGAGAAGGAGGTGGGATGGGAAGCTCCTTTGAGCCTGATGTTGCTGTACAAGTCAGTAGGTTTGTTCTGACTTCCTGATCTTCCCTGCATACCCCAGTTTTTATAGTACTCCAAGAACTAAGGACAGAATTGTTTGGCAGGACCACCCATGTGCCAAGGAGTCTGGAAATACAGCAGGAGGAAAGAAACAAGCTTGTTTTTAAAGAATACAGGGAATGAAGTGTTTCTGTATCTCAGAGAAGATTGCACTTGGCCAGCATACAACTTTATTTAAGTATTACATCATGCCTATTGCATATTTATTACTGTYAGTAGTCATGTGAAATGAGAAGCACAAAGAAAAGATTCCTACTGTATTTGCAGAAAATCTGGATGATGAGCAAACTGTCTGGCTTGATCCCCACTCCATTTAAGCAGTACTGGCAGCTTTAAGTGTTGGAGGATTTTGCCCTTGGTTGAGGTGGCTTGTGCTTTCGGGACCAGGGTTGTACTGTGTTTGTGAAGCTCAGTTGAAGAGTATATTTAACGAAAAAAAATTAATTAAAGGTACATTATAACTTACTTCATTCTCCTGAGTTTGGTAGGAGCCTGGCTGTTCCTAGAAGGGCTGGTGGAGGATTGTTCAGAGGCATGTTGTCAATGTACAACCAGCAATCAAAATGTGTGAGAAGTGAAGAGTAGCTAAAGCTAGTGAGACTAAATGTACATTGGGATACTTTACATTCGTATTTTGTATCCTGTAATTGTCAGATAGCTTTGTAGCACACCTTACTAATGACCTGATGTCWTGCCCAGACTTGTTTCTCATGTATTTCAGAATTCTTGCATTAAGAAGAATTAACACCCGTGTTAATTCATTGAGCAGAAGCAGATTAGAGATCCAAACTGTGAAAATCTGTGTAAAACAAAATACAAATAAAAGACATAGAATGGAGGAAATACAAAATCCTGGTTGGTGGGGAAATACAAAATCCCACTGRTAGGTGGGGTATTTCTAAGTGTCAGTTTCAGTTCAGATTTGAGGGATCTACTGAGATGSAAAATGGGTAGTGCTTTTATATCTTTATGATACACAGCAAAATCTGAAAGAAGRACAGTGAGGGAAGCAGTATTCTGTATACCAGTTATGACAGAGCAAAATGAGGAACTAATAAAACTGACAATAAAAGATGAAAACATGAGACTTGAAAAAAAAGAGAACTTTTAACAGGAGTGTTTTAAAATGCATTTGGTGCATGCAGTTTGTTTCAGCTGTTTAAAAAAAAAAACCAAAAAACTAATTTCTACCCTAATTAATATTTTCAGAAAAAAAAATTTGGAAATTCATCCATTTGTTTTCAATATACTTGAATTGTTTTTTTCAAACAATTGAAACAATTTGCTGMGAATGTCAACATGATAATTTAAATGTGACTCTGCAGGGGAGAAGAAAATTCTTTGTGGAGATGAAAAAGGGGAAGAATTTTACATAGTTTAAAAATAAATAGGTTCTTTTYGTGGGAGAGAATTTCGGGGATTAGAGTTTTGGTTTCTGTGTAGTTTATTATAAAAATAGGATCTATTAGGAATTTGTGGAAATTATTGGTAGCTTTTGGTATGCAACTGTTAGTGGCTCCCTCAGTAGCAAAGAATTTTCWGAGCTATTTCTGGAAAACAGTATGGCTTTGTCTTCCTTCAGTACCCTTTCATTTGAAAAACAGCTTGACTCTAAGGCATTTTGATCCTTCCTACCCTAAAGAATCAGACTGTTAAGTAGCACAATTATTTTTGCTGGAAGTCTTTAGTTTTTCCTAGCTGACATTCAAGTTGTGAACCTTATAGGGTGTATTTTCTGGGATTTCTTGTTGAGGCTGGAGGAGCGTTTGTAGTTGGTGCTTTTTCTACCGTTCGAAGCCCCAACAGTATATGAAGCACAGGAAAGAGCTAAATGACCTTTAAACATGATTTATTGACACGACTTTCTTCTGCTTTGCTTCAATTTGTCTGTCTTTATGCTAGCATTGATGTACATTKACGAGCTGAAGTCTTGTTGAAACTGAAGATGTTCCCTGTTAAATCACTTCCACTTTGCAACATGAGACAACAAGCATGGGGATGAATATATAGGTCTGCATTTTGCTGTGGAGGGTGAAATGGAATGGGAGAGGCTGCAGTGGCCTCTCCTGTGGGATATTGGATTATCCGTCACTATGTGTTCATCAGAATTTCCTCTTCCATAGGTCTCCTTGTGGGTACTCTTGATGTTGTGTTGGACTCCAGTGCCAGAGTGGCACCCTATCGAATCCTCTACCAAGCACCAGATTCCTTGGTCTACTGGACTATTGCCTGTGGTAAGGACAAATGCACTGACACGTGGATTTTTATTCTTTCTGGATACTGTGTCACATAGCTAAGAGAGCATCCTTCCTACTGAGTACAGTCATCTTGGGACAAATAAAAGGGTCAGGATGAAAACCTGCTGTAGTGGTAAAATTCAGAGGCTTCAGAGCTTCTGATAGTTAGACCTTGAATGTAGGGGTGTGTTATGCACAGTGAGTGGAAGCAGAAATGGCCACGGAGCAGGAACAGGAACAGAAACATCGGGTATTTCCCACTCTTTTCTCCCAAAGGTGTTCCCAGACAGCCAGTATCCATTCCTCCTTCTCACATGCTCTTCTCCATGCCCAGGACTCACTCCCACATCCCGTCTAAGTGCAGCATTCCTGGGTGATGGGGCCTCTCTAGAGAGGATGGGGGGAGGAGTACCTCTCTAGAGAGGATGGGGATTAGAGCACTCCTGTTACCCAGGAGTTGCCCAGACAGGGCACCTGGCTTCCCTTTTAATGGTAACAATAAAGTGCAGTCCCAGCACACACCTGAATACTGAATATCAAGCAGTGTGGCATTTCAGTCTCCTCCAGGATAAATACCATCTAGATCCCAGGGATTCCCAACTCCTGGGTGTTTATTTTGAACAGAGTGTGGTCTTTCTAAATATGAGGTACTTAGAAATTCAGCAAGATGGTAGCTAGGTTAGAGTTAACTACAGAAGTGTGTGTTCTTATACAACATCTCTTAAGAGTTTCAGTCTTTAATGCTCCAGCTTTGACAGATTTAGCAGTAAAACTGTTCCTATTTTCATGAATGCAGTGAAAACAATTAAGTTGATAATTTTGTACATCAAATAGGATTTTTGCATGCATCAGATCCTGTAGTAAGTGTGTATTTCTGGGGTCAGGTACCTGTTGCAAGTAGCATAAAGCAGAATGGTTTTGTTTGCTGTCTCTGAAAATAGTGTCTGGAGTTAAATACCRAAGATCCAGGTCATTGGGCTTTGATTGGCCAAGCTTGTCAGGTCASATCCTTGGTTTGATAGTGTTGCTTTTCAGCCTTAGCAAATGGAAACTTTTCAATGCAGCTCCTCCRGCTGAAAACTTTCACCAGCAACAAATTTTTTGGCAACAACCAGAGCTCTGTTCATTTGAAAGAAAATTGCAAGAGACAACAAATGAGAAGTGTGCACATGTCTATCATCTCTTTAATGGCCTGCTAACTTCCACTGTTGCCTTCCAATGTTCTTCTGACCTAATTGTGGCCCTTCATCAGTGCCCAGTCCCCAATAAAATCTGACATTTAGATTATTTGGATGAGTTTTCCTCCAGACAAATACCCTCCTGGGAAGAGATGGAGGAACCGGTGAAGGTTTGCTATAGATATAATAATTTTGGTTCAAAGCAGGTTCTTGGGAGCAWATGATTTGTGTGTCTGACAAAGATGATATCAAAGCTATGTCATCTTCTGAATCCAATAGGAATTTTTTTTTAATATCTTGTGTTAGCACAAGTATTTCTTACTATTTTTAATAGCATCAGACCTGAAAGAAGGCATTGGTTCAAACAATCTTTTCCCCTTCTAGACCTGTTAGTACCAACTCCTTGAAGATTTTAAAATTCATGTAATATAGTTAGCCTTTGGTGACAGCTAATAGTAAAACCAGATATTAATGAAGTTCTCAATATTATGAGGATTGTACCCAAATCTGACTTAACAGTGTGCTTTGTACTGTCATCTACTCTGCTGTGACCATGAGTAATGCATATCAGCTTTCCATGGATCTCAGAAGAGACAGAAAGGTAAAAGTACTTGTCTGTCTGTTTATTTTCATCCAGATGTCAGTGCACAGCAATTAGTAACCACCTCCATCCCATAAACTTGAAAGAGGGCAGCTGAGGACACAAGTTTCCTTACTGTTTACAGACTTGTTTCCAAAGAAAATAATGGATCACAAAGCTCTCAACAAAATAGTGTTTCTTCAAAGACCCTTGTACTGTGCATATATTCAGAAATTATTTTTAAGACTTTGAAAATAGGCCATGTGACTTCTCTTTAGGTTTTTTGGCATGACATCTGTAGATAATGACTGTAGTTTTATACCTACAGTGTGTGTCCTCAAGATAAGCAGGGGCATRAAATGGAAGGCAGAGTTATGAGTTMTGGCCCCAGAAGAAATARATGTACCATAATGTAGAAATTTATGGTGYTGCTGAGCTGTGAGAATTTTGTTCTCTTCTGAGACAGATATTGTGGATTTTATGTRGAAATACAGTACTCTGTCTASAGTTAAGCTAGTATTAAAAAACATGCTCTTCAATTATGAATCTTAGCCCTAATTGAAATTGCTAATGTAGTTAATGTATATATCTGTGMTTTCATTTSRTGGARCATTCCTTGAATTTTTAGTTTCCTAGTACCTGGTTGATGGCTTAGTTGTTTTTGTTAAATTATAAGACTGCATTAGTGTAGTCTTGTCACCTGAGGGGAGTAGTGTGGATCTTACAGGGAGGTAAAATTTTACAGAGAGCAAATAATTTATCTATGCAACCTTGAAGTTAAGCAGCCCAGCGTTCCCTAAGGCTCTGTGCTATGGTTATTTTATGACTTTGCAGCTACAGCAATTCCTTCTGAACTGATCAAGGGTTGTTARAATTATAGAGGTTACTAAGGGCTTTGGCTGCATTTAGCTATGCAACTCTRATTTGTCCTGCATTGTCCCACCTTGTTCCCTAAGGGTAGACTGCTGGTTATTTGGTCCTTGCAATCTCTTATTTTTACAGAAATTTGTCTTTTTCTTCTCTGCCTTCAATAAAGAAATAATTTCCATCTTCAATTAGTAGCTGTAGAGAGTGACTCAAAGAAAGGGATTGTTTCATGGTTTGTTTATGACCTGTGGTCTTGTGAAGTACAAAATTATTACGAGGGTCAAAGTAATCCAAGGGGCTTTGTCTTCTCTAAAATGACTGTTTAGACCTCAGTTTTGTTTATAATTAGATTTGGATGTGAACTTTCTTGGATATTAACTCTGCTGGTCTGGGCCATATGAGAATTCTTGCTGGTAAATCTGAAGCCTTGGAGAGGAGTCTTATKAACAGCCAGTTCAATGCAGTGCTGGGTTAAAGGTGTCACAGCTCTGAGTTCTGTCTGTTGAATTATACCAGAGAGCTGTTATTGGTAACCTTTCAGGAAGAATTGTAAGCATATTATTGGTCTAGGAATGTAAAATGTTGTACACAATCAGCCTTTCATATTGTAATAGCCTTTGCTGTGCCACGTGCCAGTGCCTCCCCACCCCCAGTCTAATAGTGCTCAGTTTAAGGGGAAAATGGTGGTATATGTAAGCTCTGTTTGGAAATTAACAACTTTTTTAGATCCTTCTCCACCTATAAAATCAGTCATTCTTACAGTGGCTTTGTATGTTTTCAAGCATAGAATGCTGTAGAGTTTTTGCAGTAATAGTAATTATAAACATTTTTATGCAAGTTTGTTGCTATGTTGTAGCTATTTTCATTTTTATTTCCTGCCAGTCTTGAGGGCTCTGTGTTCCAAAATGCAGTGGTTTAACTGTTAAATTAAATTTTTTCCTCTTCCCTGGGAGTCAGAGGTACTGCTTAATTTGCCTAAAAGGCCAATTTTGGCAAAATGGTGAATACTTTTAATATGCTAAGACAGGCAAAAACTTTCCAGTAACAGAGATAAAATAACAGAGATAAAATAAAATTTAAATGTAGTTTAAAACATTGCAAAAAAAAAAAATGGATATGTTAGTTCTAAGTGAACAAAACAAAGAGAAAGACCTAGCCTAGGATGGTGAATTGTTGAGAACTGGGGTGTAGGTTTTGGGCTGATTGCATGATCTGCTGTGGGAGAGACTGAGAGAATAAATAATAAGATAATGGAGACAAAAAGAAGTGGGGAAAAAAGAGATGGGTTGTTATGAGTTGAGAATAATAAACCAAAGCAGTTCCATAAGATGTGATGAAAAATAATTGATGAACTTCAAACCAGAAAGAGACAGTTTTAAGAAACAGTTGATCATGATAGTGTGTCTGCACTGCTTGTCACTGCTCTTACAAGCTAAGCAATTTTTCTGATGACAGTCTAGTTTTATATACATAGCTTATGCATTTCATCATTGATTTTTACARTAGTATAGAAGACAACAAGAAATAAAACAGTGTTCAGACCACCTCCTGAGTTCCAGAAAGGTCTGGTTACATCCAGTAGTTTTAAGGAGAAGCAGCAGTGGTGATCATTTGTGGTTCTGAAATATTGATTACACGTGGAGACTGTTCTGCAACATGATTTTATGTATCCATACTACACCCAGAATTGTGAAATGCCCCTGGAAGTTGCAAAGAATGTTGCATTCTGTTGCCCTCATTGGACTTCTTAAATTAAATACAATGGGAAAAATTTTGGAATTTCCAGCARGACAGCATCTAGTGAAATATTATATCTCCAGTTACTGGCAAGTTTTCTTAGAGGCTGGGTTTTTTAATAATTAAAAGAACATTGACACTGGTGAGTTATTTCTTTTGTGATTTTTGGTTTGGTTTTTTTTTTTTTTGATATAGGTTGCTCGAGGAAGGARATCACTGAACACTGGGAATGGCTGGAACAGAATTTGTTGCAAACTCTTTCAATCTTTGAAAATGAGAAYGACATAAATACATTTGTCAGAGGAAAAATACAGGTAGTGTTTATATTACTGTAAATGTTGTTAAATATGACTGTGGAAGGAAAATGCATGTGAATTTGAAACAAATTGGAATTGGTAGTCCCCAGGCTGCTCTGTCTTTTTGAAGGAATACCAGAGGCTAAATAGCAACATGTGTACAAAAATGAGGGAAACTGGGATTAGTGCACAGTGTGATTTTTTAAAAAAACCTGTATGAATATATAGGCAGGGCTTCAAGCATTGTAAGTTCTAAAATTAATTGTACTGCTGACTATCTTAAACTTTGACAGTTGTCTGTGCAGCTATTTTTCCAGTTCAAATCTTGATTTTAATTTTTAATGCGCTCATAATGTCTCCTTCCTCTCTTCTGTGTAGTTAAATCCTGTAATATTGGCATTTACACTTCATATAGGTGTTAGGGGTTGCTGGTTCATTGATTTGYTTGCTTGGTGGGAAGTGGGGGGTGTTGGTTTTCTCAAAATTTTTATTTCTTTATAGGACAGATAATGGCTATACTGGTAAAAAATACTTTTTCTGTACTAAGAATTATGTAAAAATAAATACCTTGGCAAAAGATTGATTGTAAGCAAAATTACCATATTTACTGGATGTGTATTCAAAGCATTGGCTTTGTCCAACTCCTCTTTTAACATTTCTTATAGTAAATCAGCTCTCTTAAGAACCCCTCAGTTCAAAATTGTGTTTTACCACTGAATCAGGTATGAGGGCTATAGATGGTCATGGAAATACCTTATATGTGAAGGTATCTGTGTTTTGAAATATAATCCTTTAAGGACATGGTCACTTCTTGGAGTTGGGCAAATACTGAATGTGAACAATGGTTCTCTGTCTTATACTCTGCTCTTCGTGTAAATATGGAGCAAGATGAAGGCAAAAAGACACTTTCCCCTTTATAACTTTAATATAAAAGACAATACAAGTGATTGTAAAGAAGACTAGGAAAATCAGTGAATAAAGCAGAGATTTGGTATAGAACAGAAGGAACCATAGTCTTTGAGTTATCAAAAACCAGTTTTTTACCTGTTGCCACTTCAGATTTCAGGAAKGTCATCTGCACCTGAAAGTGGGAATGTTTTTTCCATCCTATGAATGAATCTAATAGAAGATTTTTTTTCCTTCTTTTTTTCCCTGCTTTTGCTCTTTTACCTTTGCTCAAGGTCCAGTAATAGGGGTCATAGAAGTAATTTCATATTTTTCCTAATGAACAACAGTTCCTTTCTCTCTTTTACTTYTTTCCTTTCTTTAAGAAAAATTTCATGAGAAATCCTGTCCCTTTCTCCCGAGAGAGCATATTTAAATAAAAGAGCAAAATACTACAGATCATAGGTGCTTCACAGAGCTTTTAATAATTTAAAACAAGGTACCGACAAGTAATTGGTGTTTGGTTGCTTTTGACATAGGCATGGTAGGGAGGAAGTAATCAGAAAGAAAGCTGTGAACAAAGGAAACTGCCATCTGAGCCCAATAAGAGCTCACTGAAGGACTTCTTGGCATTGCAATAACCATTGTGGCCTGTAGCCAGGAGAGCAGTGGGAATTAGGGAATTATCTGATAGCCCATGGTCACTAACAGGATGTGTCCTTCTTTCATTCCCTACCAGGGCATCATTGCTGAGTACAACAAAATCAATGGCATCAAAGAGGATGACGACACAGAAAAATTCAAGGAAGCCATAGTGAAATTTCACAAGCTATTTGGGATGCCAGAAGAAGAGAAATTAGTGAACTACTACTCCTGCAGTTACTGGAAGGGGAAGGTTCCCCGTCAGGGCTGGGTGTATCTCAGCATTAATCACCTTTGCTTTTACTCTTTCCTTATGGGCAGGGAAGGTATGTTTTCACTGGAATGGTAATTTGCACATCTAAAAAATGTTAGGAAATCTCCTGTAGCTGTCACTGTTCATGTATCAATCGTTTAGGGTATAAAGACCCTGCTTAGGAAAAGAGAAGCAGGGAGCAATACCCTGATTTATTACGCTGCTTAACTGTGTGCTTGTTCCCTTGTTTGATTTGTCTTTCTCAAAATAGTTCTCTGTACAATAGTACCTGGCATTGTCTAGAGACACAGTTCACCTGAGGGACTATGCCCAAAAGGGAATAGGGACAATATCACACTGGTTCTGGCTCCTTCTGCCCCTGCACAATCCTCCAGTACTACTCTGGCAGACTTTCCAAMYTTAAAWGRCAYATCTACATTTGTACAGTGCCAGAAYATCAGAAAGGTCTCAGAGGAGAGCCAGAATAAAGAGCTGCATAGTGTGGATGAACCAGTCTGCTCTGCAGGGAGCTAATGCAAAGCAGGGTGGAGGTGAACAGTTCAGCAGTATTTGGTTATGGGCAATGGATCAGTCCTGGGATTTAGCTCCTGCTTTAAGGACATCACTTGTATTGGTGTTGGAAAAAAAGCAAAGGATCTGCCATGGCTGTAGTATTTGAAACTTTTTACTCTGTAAAAATTACACAAGCCTGTCTGATGTGTTTAGACTGTGTGTCTTTGCTTCCATAGGAAAAGAGGACATCAGAGTCTGAGCAAGTGCAGTGACAATGATAAGTCACATTAGCTCACCTARCTTTGTAATGCTTGTGTGGTGTTCTGTAAATGAAGTAAATGATATTTAAACTCTTTTATCTGCTGTTTGTCACGTGRCAGTGGTTTGTTTGTACAAACTGCATCTATTTATGCTGTGCTCCCAGCTTTTCAAGATGCAAGAAAGTCAGCTGAATGCATTTTATAGGAAGAAGAGGGAAGCTAAAAGCTCCTGAATATGCTCATTTTTATACTGAATCTTGTTTTTTTTGTTTGCTTCTGTTCAGCAAARTTAGTTATCCGCTGGGTTGATATCACTCAACTTGAGAAGAATGCTACACTGCTCTTTCCTGATATGATCAAAGTGAGCACAAGGTCAAGTGAACATTTYTTTTCAGTGTTCCTTAATATCAGTGAGACATTTAAATTAATGGAGCAGCTTGCCAATATAGCTATGCGACAGCTTTTGGACAATGAAGGATTTGAACAAGACAGATCATTACCCAAACTGAAAAAGAAATCCCCAAAAAAAGTATCTGCTCTAAAACGGTAGGTAGCACTGGCTCTTACACTTTTGCTCCTCCTTAGTCCTTTTACTTGCAGGGTTTTGTCTGAAAGTTTTCTAATGTTGCTGCCATTTACTGTAACTCCAAACGAAATGATTGATTCAAGCAGTGAAAAAATGTGAATAATTATTTAAATATTATTACTTGGTGTCTTGTTGAAATAGGAAAGCAAAAACACTTGAATACAAACATGTTGCAAAAATAAACTTACTTGAGCCAAATGCTCATTTATTCAGAAGCTCTTTAGTGAATCTCCTGATGCTGGCTGCATCTGTTGAAAGGCCATTTTATGTCAGTAGGGGAAGGTAATAAAGTGATTTATTTGTTATTAAAAAATGTGCCTAACATTCATACTTGGTCTTATCACTGGAACTGAGAAATGGTTCTATATTATTAATTCTATCTTAATTTAGGTAATAACGAAACAAAAGTTGACATAATTTTTCATCCCTTAGAATTTTATTTGGAAAATATTTCTACTTCTTTTATATCATACTTCAGCTTGTTAGTTTCTTTTTCATTTTCTCTTTATCTGTTGTTCATGTTAGTGGACCATACAGAATTATAGCCAGTGCTTGTTTATATTTCTCGTTACTTAGTGGCATCTGACATGCATTTTATCACTTTTGTTTCTCCTTACTGAGTGTTTTGTACTAAATGCATTATCAAGACTAAGTCTTGAAATTGTTAACAAACTCTAACCCTAAGGATTCCATTGTGTTTATAAATAATCCTCGTGTTAATAAAGAACCATTTTTATCAGTATTAGCAAAAATGGATTCACTTTGTATATCCTCAGAAATTAGGGCTGGATATTAGGATTACTCAGTGTTTCCTCTCTGAGAAGTCAGGATGAATATCAAAGCCATTAATGGCAGATTTTTTTTTGCATAGTTTTAGAGCCTTTGGAAAGTGAAGACKATGTTTCCCCTGTATTCAAACTGTTTGCACCTTTTTGCCCTACTCTCCTTGCTTACCTGAGTTACATTTTGCAGGTAGCTTGCAATGATTTCTATTAAATGTATCTTAAAATATATTAACTATTTCTTAAAACRAGAAAATCTTTCTGTGGGTTTTTTAGGGATCTTGATGCCAGAGCAAAGAGCGAGAGATACCGTGCATTGTTCCGACTTCCCAAGGATGAGAAATTAGATGGACACACAGACTGTACTCTTTGGACTCCRTTCAACAAAATGCATATTTTGGGTCAGATGTTTGTTTCTACAAACTACATTTGCTTTACTAGTAAAGAAGAGAACCTGTGCAGCCTTATTATCCCTCTTCGAGAGGTAAATATTTGTATTTTTAAATTTGTAGGACAGGTAATAAAGCAATATTTTATTGGATATTTCAGCCTAGATTTGATGAATTTTGGTGGGGATTTTTAAATTATTATTATTAATTTTTGTTTTGTTTGTTGATTTTTTTAGAGAAAAAACTCTTCATCCTTTTAATCTCATGAGCATGCTATTCTTATGTGTTCTAAGTAATATTTAATGACTGTGTRTCTTAGTTCACAGTACCTACTACTAAAATTCACATGGAGTTTTTTCCATCAGTTTTCATAACCCTTGTGAGTTCTTCCTCTCTCATAACTTGTATTCCGGTTTATAKCCCAATTTTACATTTTTTGTGCCTCATAGGGAGGGATTGAAGGTGATACTTCCTAGACTGATGAGTGGAGATTCTGTTAAATGATCTGTCAGATAAGACTTGCTTTTTTCAGTTGTAAAATAATTCATAATCTCAAAGTTTCAAATTTCCTCTTCACACAGAATTGCAATTGTTTATTCTTGTACGGGGAAAATATTTTGTCAGCATTTTTCACATTGGTGCGTTTCCCTTTTTAAAGGTGGTTTCTTAAAGCAGGTGTTCAGTAAGATTGAGTTTGTTTGATGCAATAAAWAATAATTATGTTGGGGAGGCTTTTCATGGCTGGCTTGATTTGTGGGTTAATAGAAAATTGTGTAAAGTGAGTTTTGGAAGTAGTAGGTAGGTTACAAAGCTGATGTAACCAAGGGCAGTTTGGCTTGACTGAATAACCATGGAATACTTCAAGGCACTGTTTTCCCCCACAAATCATTAAGAACAAAACAGTACTTGTTCAGAAACTTCAAAACACAACTTCTCTGCAGCATGTTGCAATGACTTTGGTTATTTGGCATGAGACATTCAATTAWGGTTGCACTGTTGTCTGGAAGTCAAAGGGAACAGCAGTCCTGCAAGTGAAGTGGTGGAGGAGCAGAGCAAAGTCTTCATTTAACAGGACCTCTTTTCCTGGRTGCAGATTCAGCAGCTGCTTTTGATAACCACAGCCACAGCAGCACGGGATTCAGAGCAGCACTAAAGCTTTAAGAGAAAGGAGTAGCTGAAGGAATAAGTTCTTCTGTGAGAACACCTTTAAATCGCAGCACCAGCAAGGAGAACAGTAAACCAGGGGGTAGTGCAAATCCTCAGAACAACTGATCAGTACCATTAGTAATTAAAGGAAAGCTTTCTATTGAATTAAAGCTTTGAGTTAGACCCTTAGTTAATTCCAGTATTCTCTGATATCCTGGAGGTGTTACAACAGATGAGACAATAGCAAAGCATTTATTCAGAAATTATGATGGGGAAAGATGTTTTTCAGTGGCTGACTGTGCTGCTCATTGCACCCACAGCAGGTGCTCTCTCCAAGCAAAGCACTTCAGATGTGTGTGTGTGTCTGTTGAATAGAAAATAGGTGGGTATCAGCTCTCATTATAGCAGAGCTATAATTAACCTTGCTTTAATAGTGTCCTGTGCCTTTAGAACTTGTCTATCTTTTGTGCTGACTGCACTCAGGTTTTAAGTGGAACAGAAAACATAGAGAACACTATTAAGCTAATTTCAATATGCTGTTAGTAAAGTCCTTTAAGTTAACAAATAACCAGTAGATTTGTAGTTAATACAAAAATAAAAGGAAGTGAGGAGAACAGAGAAGTGGTTTAGCACCTGAGCGGTGCACTGCAGTCTTTAAATCTTCAAAGAAAATGTGTGAAGAATGGTTACCCTATCCATTTAGCTAGAGAGCTAATAATATTATAGCRCTCATATCTTACCATTAATTTCTGTTTTTAAAAGGATTAAAGGAGAAAAAGTAAATGTCCTACTAAAATTAAAYGTGCCACTTTCTGTTCTGAACGCAGTCAGTCAGTTTTCATTGCCCGAGAAATCATCTAAAAGTTGTAAAGCAGTGGTTAAAAGCATTTGCAATTGTGATTTGTGTTTTGTTCAGTGCATGAACTGCACAAACTTCAAGGATTGATTTGTTTTAAAGGCTAATAGYTGGTAATGTTTAGAACACACAACAATTCATCAACGATATATGACTTAGCCCTGAGATTGCTTTGTGTGCTGTACTGAAACCTCAGGGAACTGTTCACTGTGCTCCRTAGATTGTGGTGTGAGTGCTGTTTACAGGTTGGAGTTCACTTAGATTAGTGACCACTTCCCTAACAACTGAAGGTCAAACAGAAGCCTGCACCTCACAGGGTTAGATGTTTGTAAGGGTTTTCCTTTRTAAGGGAAGACATGGGGTTATTTCCCTTTGTTGCAAGTTTCTTTGTACTGTGAAAATGCCATTAAAATAACATTATGCAACTGTTATCACTGTATGCAACTATAATATAGTCGTACAGGAGTGTCATCTCAAAAATGGTTTATTCACATGTATTGGCAGTAAAAGGTAAGCAAAAGTTTCTGTGGATTCAGCCTGTGCTGATGTTGGGAAGCAGGAGAGGGATGTGGAAATCCTACAAAAAAGCTGATAGATTTGTGTCCCACAGATGAAATTTTGTTTTACTGGTTCTTTTAAAATGCAGTCTGAGGAAAATGAACTAAGTAGTACAGGGGAGTTTTGCTGGAGAATRTACTGAAGCCAGTTGTTTGAGGGGTGACAGCCTTCATCTTTCAGACTTGTAAGTCCCTGTATGTAAACYGTGTTTTCTGGCAGAGGGGTATCCACAGTAATTTGATATAGGACAGAATGAACACGGGTTTATTGTATTGTCATGGTTTCTTTGACCGAGCAGCTTGATTAACTGACAATCTGAAGCTGTAGCAACTGTTTCTCCCCAGGTGACAATAGTGGAAAAGGCAGACAGCTCTAGTGTGCTGCCCAGCCCACTGTCAATCAGCACGAAAAACAGAATGACGTTCCTCTTTGCCAACTTGAAAGACAGAGACTTTCTTGTACAGAGGATCTCAGACTTTCTGCAACAAACCACTTCAAAAATATACTTGGATAAAAATATTTCTGGAAGCTATATCAGCTCAGATGATGAGGTATGTGGAGGAATMATTTACTAGAAGAAGAGGATTTTAACTGGTGTGAGGAAAGAGGAACCAGGAAACACCTTTAAGTTTTTGTTAAGCCAAACCTCTGTGCACAGAAATTTGTGTTAATGCCTTTGAGCTGAAGTGTTAAAATTTGTCAATTAGGATATCTATCTTTTTCATGTTAAACCTAAGAGAAATCATCTGAGGAAAAGCTGAGGAAAAGCTACTCTAATTCTTGCTGCCACATTCTGAAATTATAATGTATCTTGTTGGAAAGTGTCATAATTAATGATTAATGGAATAATACTTTTAGTATATATTAACTTCTGCAAATCAAATGTAATTCTGGAATTTTAATAATTTGGATAAATTATCAGTTGGTATGAAACTCTTTTTATTCAAGACTTTAGCTGCTAAATCCCATCGTTTGATCCTTCTGAAAACAATGTCTGAGCTGAGCAAGTTTGCATGTGCACTCCTAGTGAATTTTGGAACATTTAAGGTAACAGAAAAAGAACAGCCCAGTCTTGGACATCAAATGACCCTGTTTGGAGCCAACCTTCTTTTTAATGTGTGCAAAGTAAATGGTTTTTAGAAGATGTGATTAGATACACTTTCCTGGGCACTTGGAATGTCAAGCCTTCTGCTGAATTCCAGCTTTTATGTATGAAATTCACATGCTGCATATAACAACCTCAACCTTTGTTAAACCCATCTGAGCTTAGTAGTTCACATCTCAAAGTAGAAGAGGCTTTTGTAGTATATAATTTTGGTTCTATATAGGCAGATCTCCACAGATATTCCAAGTCTGTACTAACCCATACCTTAGTTGTGTCCTGAGTAGGCCTACCATGTTTGCCATGTGTGTCTTAAAATAAATTTTTTTGCTTGCTTTGTTGATGGTGAGGTATAATTCCTGTGTTGTTGTATGCCAGGGSACACAGGCATGTACAGTGCTGGAACTTCTGCCCTAAATGGATCTAAGTATTCTACCTACTGAATTAAAAACACAAATTAATAATTGCAAGCATTTGYTACGTTTTGTAATATAACTACGTATCTAATATGCATTGCAATTTCGGGCATTTGGTGTAAACTGTTCTTTGAGATTTTACTGTAATTCAGTTTCAAAGCTGTTTGAGAAGTCAGAAAATCCTTTTTCTTCAAAGTACTTTTCTTCCAAATCACAGTCTAATGGTCATATGATGTTGACAGACCAAGGGAGCTGGCTGAGTTGCCCAGGGCTACTTKTGGTTAATGTTACCTCAGCAGTTCTAGTTCTAGAATTTGGTTGTGTTTCAGGAGAGCTATTGAGAAACTTGAAAGTATTTCATTATTCTGTACAGGTTTAATTTCCGCTGCCATATGTTTTGTTAACTGTTAGCATGTATAAATTTCGAAGTAAAATTAGATAGAAAGTCCAGACTCTGTCTCATCTTCATGCCTGTATTGTTTGTGACTACTTTCTACAGGTGTTTACAAGGTCAAGTAGTTTAATTTCTGCCAGCCCTCACAAAAGCCTGAGCTCAGAGTCGGAGGGAGAGCGACAGTTCAACCTCAATGACAATGGCATTCCAACAGCAACTCAAGCTTTAATGACAATGTATCGGCGCAGGTCACCCGAGGAGTTCAACCCTAAGCTGGTAAAATACACCTCTGAGAGATCCACTTGACTGAAAATGCTGTTAAATTATGTTTCCTTTAAAACCAGTGGTTATGACCCAGAAAAGTTTCGTTCTGCCAGACAGTTAAGATGAGGCAGTATTGTTCACAGAAGGAAAGGGTTGAACATGTTCTTGTTTTACCAATACAAATAACTTCACTAGATAAAAGCAAAGTTGGATGTAAATCAAGGAGAGGTTGTATTCTTGCTCTTAAGTATWACTGCTTAACAGCAAAGACTACTGGCACAGAAACTAGGAAATGTGAGGAGGCAGCCCATTAAGGAGGTAACTGGACTGTAGCCAAGTTATTTCTTGCTCACTTAGAGTTAGAACACTGCAGACATTTTAGCACTCAARATTTTAGTGGGTCAGAGTGTTAGAAAAAGAAGCTGCACCTTCATGCCTGCCTTTCTTTGCTTTCAGGCCAAGGAGTTCCTGAAGGARCAGGCCTGGAAGATTCACTTTGCTGAATATGGCCAAGGGGTCTGTATGTATCGTACAGARAAAACCAGAGACCTCGTCCTAAAGGGCATTCCAGAAAGCATGAGAGGGGAGCTGTGGCTGCTCTTCTCAGGTAGGTTTTCATTTGAATGTGTCTGTGGGATGTAAGCAAAAGCATGAGGGAAGAAAGGATTTGAAAGATGATTAAAGGTGCAGATAATAAATAAGTGTCTGAAAACATTTGGAGTAAGGAAGGCTGTGATTGTTAGCAGGCACCAGACAGGTTTAGATGACATTTCTGTTCAGACCAGCAAAACCCTTTCTCAAACAGGCTCACATAATTAAGGAAGAATACGAAAAAAGCAGAATGCACACTCAGTTACCAGAAGCCAGCAGTGTTGGGGCCTTCCAGATGTTCAGTAACCACCAGCAAGCCTAATTCCCATTTATTTAATGATTTCTGAATCCAGTTAAACTTTTGTGCTTCAAAGGAAGTTGTTGCAAGAAATTCCAAAGTTTARGCATGTTGCATGAAACCACTATCTTTTTTTTGTTAATAATAAAAAATGCTACTTTAACATTTTATTAGGCGCTCCCATTATGTGAAAAATGGTAAGAAAATATTTGTCTGTGATTCTGTGCCATAAAGTATTCTCTAGATCTGTGTCCTCTTAGGGTTTTTTCTYGAAGTTGAGGAATTTTATTAATTTTATTGTTAGTTATYTGGAAATCAATCYTACCTCAGGCTTTCTTCATAAGCTYMTCACCATATACCTTCTTYAGCTCTACCCTCCCCAAGATAGTTACCACAACTGCCCACACCATTCAGGACAGGAGTACACCTGGGCCTTTATCTGATGCCCTAATGATACTTTCAAGTTTGTTTCCTATTTTTCCCCTAGTAATACAAAGTCATACACATCTTCTCTTTGCTGCTGGGCAKGAAAGAAATGTTTTCAGAAAACACACACCAGAATGCACAGCTCTCTTTTGTGTCCTATTAACTAGTTTGGACCAATTTTCATGGTGTACCTATAACTTATATTTTCCATGTGCATTACTTTGTACTACTGACACTTGATTTTGGTTTCCAGAGAARTTGTAAAGTCAGTAGTGCAATCTCATAGCAGCTCTGTGAGCATGAAGTGGGATCCCTAAGGCTGAGTGCCCTGCCCAAGATGACAGAGTCATTTTCAAAAGTAGGAATAGAGCTCATGAGTTTCTGCCTCTTGCTTTTGGCTGACATATCATATTTTCTACWACCAAGCATTAATCTACTCTCTCCTCAGGGCAAGTAGCTTTCTCAGAGACAAGTTTTGAGTTATTTAGGATAACCAAACCCACAACCAGCTGCAGAGGGAGCTCATGATACCATGTGACTGCRCAGCTGTTTTTTTCTTCATGCCTCCTTTTTTGTTCTGGATGAGAGATTTTAACCTCATTATAAAAATGCCTGWAGAGAAGACAGGAAGAACTGATAATTGCCTAATCACATGCTTTTATTTTTTAATTTTTTTTGTAATCACCTCTACAGAAAGAATATTTCAAATACATTCTGGATGAAAGAGTAGCAGATTTGGGATGTTGTATCTGCTAACCCTTCCTTTTCCTCTTGGTGTTAATACTCTTCTCCCTCTCCTAGGAGCCATTAATGAAATGGCCACTCATCCTGGTTATTATGAGGACCTAGTGGAGAAATCGATGGGAAAATACAATCTTGCTACAGAAGAGATAGAGAGGGATCTGCACCGCTCCCTTCCTGAACACCCTGCATTCCAGAATGAGATGGGCATTGCTGCTCTAAGGAGAGTCTTGACAGCTTATGCTTTCAGAAATCCAAACATAGGATATTGCCAGGTAACTGAAATAGCCTGCAATCCGTCATTTTCTGGAATTCCAGTTCTTTCCTTGCAGTCCTGTTTCTTCAGTCATGCATATAAATGTTTGGCTGTGTGAAGTGCTGTGAGGTGTGGCTGGTGCTGTGAGCTCACACCTCAGTGCTGCAGAGGCAGCAATTCTGAGGCCAGAGGGGCTGTCACACAAGGACCTGCTCTAACAGCATTAGCAGCACATGTTGGGAGATGTTTYCTGTAAGCATATTTTCTGCTCATATATCTAGAACCTGGACAGAAGATAACAGCTTACAGAAAATGACAATTGGACCCTGAAGAAAGGTTCTCTTCAACCAAAAATCCCTTCAAAACCAAAACACTTCGTGTTCAGCCTTAAACATTTATTTATTTTTATCTCTTCATCTTATCATGAACTATTATTCAATGTATTAGTTATAATAACCCTCCAGAACCTCCTTTCCTCTTTTTATGATGCTGTGCAGTCATTCAAAACAAAACTCAAAGAAAGAAAACAACCAATAAACCAAACACTTGGCGAAAAATAAAGCATCCCAAGAGATATCACTGTGAGTCCCAGCCATGTATCTGTAGAGTTAGTGCTGACCCAGGTGCATAGTTTTGAGGTTCTTATGCCTATAATTCAGGTCATTTTAGTTTCTGGTTCTAAATCATTCTTTCTTGCTATATAATTTTGGTTTATCACCTGGCCTTTTTTTTTTTGCCTTCCTACATACTTTTGTAAAGAGGAAACTTGAATTCATTAGTGTTAAGAAGCCTGATTAAAGTTGGATTTTTGAGACTCCTAGATACAACACAAGTAAGTGCAAGCAATTCTAGCAGATACCATCGTAAATTATTTAGTAAGAAGTGCGGTGCTAAGTAATCTCTACAACATTTGTAAAGATTATTTAACAGAGGAGCWGTAGAAAGACACTTCAGTTCTGGTCCCTGAAGCTGTCACAGCAATTAAGARCMTTGAGGWTTGATCCARCTACAGTGAGAATTCAGGAACATCMCTAGTGCTGTGGGAGGTGTTTTGGCTGCACCAGACCCAGATTCCCCAAGAGCACCAAGGGCAAAATATCACTGTTGGTATAACAGGGATGCTTGCAGATCTGAGTCAGGCTTTGATTGGGAAAAACAATCTTGATATCTTAAAAAAAATCTGCAGCACAAAACCAAGCAACCCAAAAAAACCCACCACCCTGCTCTCAATGAAACAACTAAAGAGAAAAACTAAAGTGAAACCTATTAATTTTTTATGATTTGAAGCTTTCTTAAGCCTTTCACTGGGAGAACACTGCTGTTTGTGCAGGGAAGTACATGTATAGTTTGGGATCTGCAGTGAGAGATGTGACTAATTTTGCAGCCACTTTACTGCCCTGGTGTGGTGCTAGATACTGAATAATTGTATTTCCCTTTCTTTTAGGCTATGAATATTGTCACTTCAGTGCTGCTCCTTTATGCAAAAGAGGARGAAGCTTTCTGGCTGCTGGTGGCTCTGTGTGAGCGTATGCTGCCTGACTACTACAACACAAGAGTTGTTGGTATGCTGTGGGGATATTTTTTAAATGACACTATAAAAAATATACAAATTAATTGATGGTATTATACTGAAATAAATACACGGGGAGATGTGTCTATGCTTGCTGATGACAAGGGAGCTTGCTCACAAGAATAAAGACAATTCCCTAAAGAGGTACTGTTACAGTTAATAGTTTATCATTTACTTAGTGTCAGATGGCATTATAAAGTGGGCTTAAGCAAAGCACATTTTTAAGAAGAGAAGGGAGGTTAAAATTCGGATTTTAGATGGCCCAGTTGTCTGATCAAGGTAAGGTGAAAACAGGAGCTTTAGCAGTTTACAGTGGAAGTCTTTGTGCCTTTACATGATTTGAAAGGTCACAGGTATCTGAAAGCTGTTGTTGTCAGTTGAGTTTCCTTGTGCAGGTGGAAGTCAATGACTTCAGTTTATCACAGAAACTGTTTTTGCCTGAGATACTCAGCCTTAGAAATTATTCTTCCTGGCATGGTTAAAACACTGATGCTATGGATAGGAACGTATAACATGAGGTTCTCTTGAAGTAAATCTAAACCCTCACAGTCACCCTGGCCTTGTTCAACAGGTGATGCTGAGGTCTTATTCCAATTAGTATCAGTAATATCAAGCCAGCATTTAATTTCTGCTCTGGTGTTAGACCAAATTGATCCTTTTTAATTTATTATGGAATGTACAATTAAAACAGAAAAAACCTTATTACAGTTCAACTTATATGTACAGCTCAGTAGTGTAATGGAATCTGTTATTTATTTGAAAATGAGAAAATATGCATAAGCACCATGCAAAATATTCTTGGGCTTTTTATTTATATATATAGAATATACRGAGGGTTTTTTCTCTTCTAAATGGCAGTGTGTCAGTTGCTCCTGAATTTGTTCAACCCTGCTTGTCTTCAACAGGAGCATTGGTGGATCARGGTGTCTTCGAAGAGTTGGCTCGTGACTACATTCCACAGCTTTATGACTGCATGCAGGACTTGGGTGTGATCTCCACCATCTCCCTGTCCTGGTTCCTCACTCTTTTCCTCAGTGTAATGCCATTTGAAAGTGCAGTGGTGGTTGTGGATTGTTTCTTCTGTGAAGGAATAAAGGTGATATTTCAATTGGCACTTGCTGTCCTCGAAGCTAATGTAGACAAGCTGCTTAACTGTAAAGATGATGGAGAAGCCATGACAGTCTTGGGAAGGTATTATAGAAAATTAAGTGTCTTCTTGTCATTTTYCTCTTTGCTTGCATTTCTGATTTGTGTTCTGTGTTCAAATACTAAATTAAACACTTTTACGTGCTTATAATCCCATCTATGTCAGGTACTCCTTATATTATCTTRAAATAATGCTAAGTTACCAACAAGATATAAATTTTCCTTTCAAGACATTCAAATAAGCTTCCAAAACCTGGTTATAGAAATTTAATTTGATTCATTATTTTTGTGGATTGCATGAGTTTTTGTACTTCAGCCTGCTACCTTTCAAAGGTTACTAAGAAAAAGACTTGATGTCAAGGAAAATCGTTTGGGGAATAGATTAAGGTAGAACTCAGAAGAATTAAGTAGGATCTTGAACAAATAGATTTCAGTGAAACAGGAGSATGATAGAGTTGCTGGAGTCATTTAACAGGAATTAATACTGCTTAGTGTAACTTCTGATTTCCTTTTGTTAGGTAGTGGTGTTTAGTTTTCAAGATGGTACTCAAACTTTGAATTTTTTTTCCATAATAGTATTTTTTTTTCAATAATAATAAATAATCAATTTCAGTAGTTACAACCTTACTCTTCCTGGAGCATGGCTGGATCATTTTTACATGTAATAATCAATATGTAACCCTTATGSTGTTAACGCTCAGAAGGGAGGGGGTGCAAATTTCTCTTGGGTTTCTTATTTGTTTATTTTTTTTTTCCCCACCAGATATTTGGACAGTGTAACTAATAAGGACAGCACTCTTCCTCCCATTCCTCATCTTCACTCCYTGCTCAGTGATGATGTAGAGCCGTATCCTGAGGTGGATATCTTCAGACTGATCAGGTCTTCCTATGAGGTAGGGTGAGATTTCTTAACAGGAACTTGCCAACACACATGACTTCTGCTTCACAGAGGAGTTTGATACTCTGTAGTTTGGCTTTGCTTGAAAYGGAAAAAGCATAAAAGAAATGCAGACTGATGTCAGGAGACTGGAATGGGGCAAGGAAGGRGAGCTWGACTGTCTTCTTCTTTAAACCAAARYTTTTAATWGGAGYTGTWTYATAGAGAAGTCTGAGGCCCCAAAGGAGAGCAGCCCACGGCCAAAAAGTGATTTACAAACAAAAAGGCTGAACTTGTAATTTGGAAAATGTTAATTCTCATTTAAACTTTCTTGTGCTGTTCCAAACTGAAATAGTAGTGAAATCTGTATGATTTCAGAAGACCTTTCTATCATCAGTGGAAATTTGTTTTTGATGCAGTTGTGACATAGAACAGGTGACACCTTTCCAACAACCCCATGTACAGCTTGAAAGTTGGTATAGGCAGGGTAATCATCTGCAGCCTTCCTTCTTTGTAGGCTGCATGAGTTTAGTTTAATGAATGTGAACAGACCTTTTTATTTGGCTGTCAGATCAGTGAATAAACTCTGATTACTGGAATAGGTGTGGCATCAGAGCTACAAAAGACCTGTCTTTTCRAGGTTTTATGACCTCTGTGATGCTTGATATTGATGAATGTTTGTCTACATGCTGYTTTTATCAAAAGACTTCTTTATTTGCAAAATGTTTACAAATACGTGAAGCATCTTTTTATTCCCAAGGTACATGGTAAAGGTGAACACCTTTATAGATAAATGCAGCTTTAGCATTAATTTCTTCTTACAAGAAAGTGCCAGCAAATTATGACCTGCTTACATAGATGCTCTTGCACTGGAAATATAAATCCATCCTGCATGGATGTGTGTTCTGCCACCCCTTTATAGCTTTACTTGTGGGGTAGTTGATGTCTGGCATTACTGCTTCTGCTGATTGTCTGTGCATTCAAGTGGSTTTTGGACAGCAAGAAACTTCTGCTTATAATACTTCTACAGAAATGAATCTTAGGGATTAGGCATTCCTCTGCATATGAAAACATGGAATATTATTCCTAATAGGTTTTCCCCCTAGGGTGCTTCTGTAGCATATGCAGGAGCGCCCTGACACTGTTACGTGCGTTGTCAAAAAACTTCTGAAAATAAGACTTGGGTATTCAAGAGAATATTTTCCTAGTGGAAATTGCATTCTTGTTACTTGGTTTCAGATCCTTGGAAGGGAAGGACTGCTCTATTGTCTTGGCCATTAGAGATCCAGTCAGTTTAATATCCTATTTCTGTTGTGGTTATGAGACATTCCAGGACAAGCTGAAATAAAACTCTGCAGGAGTCATGAAATGATCTATTCATAGAGATTTGCCAAGCCAGAAATTKATAACTACTGAAATTACAGTTTGAAATGGGAGAGTTTGAAATTTAATTAAGACCTTTCTAATTAAAATAAGTTCTGGGGAAAAATAAAATCTAGTGATATATTCCTAAAGTCTTTGTAACTTTGTAATGTGTTAGAAAAATGCTCTAACAGCAATTCCATTTGTGGTCCATCACATAAATTAATTTCTCAAATACATTAAAGGCAAGCTAAATATTCTGAATATTAATACACAGACAATCATGTACTATTTTCTGTCTTTCAAGAAATTTGGAAGTATCCGGGCAGATTTAATTGAACAGATGAGGTTCAAACAAAGACTGAAAGTCATCCAAACCCTYGAAGATACTACAAAGCGCAATGTGGTAAGTACTGAAATAATGTTCTTTGCAAATAATAAGTTTCTGAAATAATAAATTTCTGAAATTTAAATTATCTTTTCAGTGAGATGTGGATTTCAAACCTGTAACTGTTAATGTTGTGTTTCCAAAGGTACGAACTATTGTGACAGAGACTTCTTTTACTATYGATGAACTGGAGGAACTATATGCTCTTTTCAAGGTAAAGCTAAGTGAAGATAAGATCATGTGCCTCCAGGAAGTGTAAATGTTCATTTTTTGATGGGGAACTTGGTCTTTTCTAAGCACCAGGTCAACTCTGTCAGTTATTATTGGCTATCTTGATACAAACTTCAATTAGCTGCTATATTATTGGTATACAAAAAAAATAAAAACTCGAACAGTTTTTAAAACATCAGGAAAGGATTAATTCAGTAAATGATTTGTCCATGGAAAAAAAGTATATATTGATGAAAGCTATTAAATGAAAAAATGAAGAGATAGAGGCTTTTAATCGGTCATTGGAAACGAAATGTCTCTCTCTACCTGACCCAAGTTTTGGAATTTATCACAAAAAATACCTTTATTCTGTTGTCCACAGTTAATACTTTCATATCACAATAGCTGATTTTTGCCATTGTTAATGCTTTAATGTATTACATGGGAATTTAGTGTCACAAATGGATGTATCTTTGTAAGTAGGTTGCACAGCAGGGCCACAAATTTAGATCCACAAATTTTAAGGTGAGCATTTAAATGCTTCAGCTTCACCTTCATGCATGCTGTCTTAAAACAAAATACATTCTTTCTCTGTTTTGTTATAAGAGAGTTGGTTTTTTTAATGCGATGAAGCATTTGTTTCCTTTTAATTTCCCATCTGTAATGACAAGTCCAAATTGTCCAAATCCTGCAGTGCCTTCTTTYAGTCTTCTATGAAATCACTGAGACCAAGTCAGACAGTCTTCCGTGGTTGACCACTGTTCAGTGCTGGTATCTTTTTCTCTAACTTTCTGAATTGTTTTGAATTAGATTCTGCTAAAATCAGCTCCAGAAACTCCACTGATTTCATGAAGACTAAAAGAATAGTACATTATTCAGTATTTTTGAGAATCTACAGTGCAACAAAAAATATTTCAAATAAACAGCTATTTTCATATGATTMAAGATTAAATAAAGATTTCATGAGACTTCTGACTTGACTGCATGATGAGGGTGCAGACAGTGACTAAACACAGAGCAAGTCTGTGAAGTCACAGCGCTGGCCAAAACAGGTGTTTCATGTTTCATCTGCCTGGGAGGCAGAAAAAAGTTTTGCTTTTTTTTTTATAAAGGGATGTCTTTTTATGCTGGTTAGAGGCAAAACCTCTTCCAGAAGTGAAAGGGCTGGGTAAATTGAGATACATCTGTTACCTTGCATTGTTTTAAGAATGCATGTGAAAGAGTTGTTTGGATTTTTTTTTTTTTTTATCATGGAGAGCAATGAATTGTTTATAGAGGTGCTGATAATCTCGTGGTGTTTACCTTGTGTTCAGGCAGAGCACCTGACCAGCTGCTACTGGGGAGGAAACAGCAACGCCACGGAGCGGCACGACCCCAGCCTGCCTTACCTGGAGCAGTACCGCATTGACTTCGAGCAGTTCAAGGGCATGTTTGCCCTCCTCTTCCCCTGGGCCTGTGGAACTCACTCAGATGTATTGGCTGCCCGCTTGTTCAGGCTTCTGGATGAAAATGGAGACCTGCTCATCAACTTCCGTGAATTCGTCTCTGGGCTAAGTAAGTGGGATCCACAATACTTTGAAATAATGGGACAAACCAGTCACATTTGTTTYTGTTCAGCTCATTTTGTCGTGCCTGTGACAGTGGTTCCCTCTGGGCTTTAGGCTGGTCTGTAGGTGCATCTACATTAGCCAGTGATGTATCACACTGGGAAAAGAGCAGCACATGAACTACACATCCATTAGGATCTGAGTGTTTCCCTGGCTGCTAACTCCCAACACAAAAGTTAAGTGCAGCACGTGTGCTTAATGGTGTATGACTCCAGTCATAGTTACAGTGTGAGTTATTGCCTCTGTTACTTCTGAAATCAGTGACCAAGACTGCAGAAAGCAGGTTGGAACTCCCCTGAAAAGAGGAAAGAGGAGGTGCAGGTCTGACAAGGGAGGCTGAATATGTTTAGTCTTGAAGAAGCAAGATTTCAGGACATCAGTGTTAGTGATGCRAACCCCAGGATTAACATGAGGAAGAAAAGATGAGGCAGGAGCTGGCCACTCCTTTTTTGAATGTAGCAGGAATTGTTCACTCWAAGTGACCAACATCTTACTATCTATCATGTATTATTTCATGGCAACCTGGAATTCCCTCCAGCTCTACATTTTGATCCGTTTTGAGAGAGGAAAGGTTTCCCAGTCTGGCTTTCAGCAACTCTTTGTAAAAGTATTTTTGAGCTCCAAATGCAGCCTTGCATTAACACCTCTGTACAGCAGTGGTAGCACCTGTTCTCTTGTCAGTGCAAAATGCTGTGACAGTTAAACTGGCTCCACACCTTCCCTTCATACCACCCAAAAAATCCCAGTGCTTCCCATGATGCAGTGATGTGTGTTTGAGGTACTGTTTGCCAGGTAACACTCAATGGCCTTTTGAGGTCCCAGGAATTAACTGCTCTTCCTGTTTACAGGATGCTGCCAAAAACAATCAACCAGTCACTGACTGAGAGCATGTTTTGGAACCACTAATGAGTAAYAAGAACAAGGAYTGGTCTTGAGCACTGTGAGCAGAAATAAATGTAAAATGTGCAGATGTAGCTATAAGCCAACATGACTGAACTAAAATCTTAAATGGGCAAAGCAATCAAAAATGCTCATTCTGCTAACTCACATTTTTCAGGAACTAAGGCCAATGTGGTGTAATTTGGAAACTTTTTCTTTCCCCTAGAAAATAAGCCAACCATGCTGACCCCTTTTTTTGTTTAAGAAGCACATGAATGGTAGGAAGGACAACACAGTCAACAAAAGAACAATGGATCTGTTTGAGCACATTGCACCATGCCCCAGGACTTTTAATAATACCATTTCCTTTTCCTTGTCCCTAGAGCAAATGGCTCAGRAACCTCCTATTTCAGGTGTCTCCAGGGCTTCAGCTGAGCAAAGATGGAACAGCCTGATGTATTCTTTATGTTTACTCTGTGCCCTGTTACAATAATACAGTCAAAATAAGGGAGTGGTCTTGATTTGTTTGCCCAATGAGTTGTGCTGCTCAGAAGAGGTTTCCAGGCTTGGTTAGGAGCAGTTTGGGTTAGTCACTCCTGGCAAAGCTCCCCTGCACCCCTGTGCCTCATTGAACTGTAGCAGAATAGTTGTTGACTGCACATCCTGGTAAGCTACAGAGATTTCTACATAGGTTCAAAGGGGCCTTCTGCCTCCCATCAATTTTTTTTGCAATACTCCCTTCTCAGAGCATGCAGGTCTCCCGCTCCCCAGTGTTCTCCTTGTCACAGCCTCCTGCTGAAGTCAGCACCATAAAAACTGCATCTTGCAAAGGAGTGCCTGAGTGTACGTTCTTTTTTGTAAGCAGTTTTTTTCAACCATAGAACGCAGCAGGATATTCAAAAAGCAGAGTGTTAATCTTACCACTGCTCCAAGCCTTTCAGGAAGGATCAACTCCCTTGACCTGCTGGAAATGCTCTTCCTAATTCTGAGCAAAGAGGAAGGGGGTCTGCCATTAGGAAGCACACACAGATTGACCTGAAACAGTAACTATTGAGTGATTTCAGTTCTCTTCACATCTGGGGACAGAGAGGAATAAGCCTCTCTTGTTCCACACATGCCACYCTGTGCCCTGATTCCTATTTTAGTGACTGCTTCCCTGCAGTTCCCTGTTGGTGGAGGATGCAGAAGTGCAGCCATTCCATGCTTTGGGTGTTTCATGTTGCCTTTACCAGAAGAGAAAGCATGACCTGCATGGTGTGATACACCACATAGGAACATAATGAGGTTTTGTGCTTAAAAAGGACCATGTTAAAAGTAAAATGGCTAATGTAGAAGCACTGAACTCTTTGGCCTCACATCTGTATTTATTGGAGTGTTAAGCATTACAAGAGGCTGTGACTATTAGTACTTGCCACACCACACTTAATAGATTGCAAAGCAGAGATAAGTTGACACGGTCACCTATAAGGTAAAATAAATCTCTGCACAACTTAATTACTGAAGGTTAATTCATTTGTTTATCAATGGTGTATCACGACAAGTGAGATTTATGAAAAAATCTGATTATAGGATACTTCATTACTTTAACTACTATCCATTTAATTAATTGGAAGGAGGGGCTTCAATAGACCCCTTGGATTTCATACAGCTAATCGTAGTGTAGTCCAGAAAGGAATAGGGGATAATGTGGAAAAATCACTCGAAAGTATTGCCTGAAAATCAGTTTAACYCATGGCTAAGCTGTGATAAATGCTCTTTACTTGACTTTTTGGGGTTTTTTTGTAAATATCTTACTGCTCTGAGGCATGTGCTGTTGTTATTGGATACTCAGGTCAGAAAAGTTGAAGTCCACACAAAAAAGTCTTGTTAAGTTCCAGCTGGAGGCCTTTCTGAGTGATAATGCCATAACCATAGTTTGAGTGTTATGAAAGAGGCATTTAATGAAGATCCCAAGATTGAAGTATGAAGTTCAGGGTAGATTTGTCTCTCTTGCTATTTGTGCTGCAGAYCGTATGATCATAGAAGTCAAGTGACTGCCTTATGATTTCAAGCTGTAAAGGGGTACAGAACTTCCCAGCGTGAATGAAGCAGCTTCTAAACCAAAATATTACATCAGTAATAAACAATACAATTGCGTGGAATGCTGGGTAGTAATGTACTTCATTTGTTCAGGTGCAGCATGCCATGGAGATCTTACAGAGAAGCTGAAGCTGCTGTAYAAAATGCATGTTTTGCCTGGTAAGTAAATGATGTTAAAATAGCTCTTGTTTTGCTGAGAACAGGAATTTGGAACAGAGTTGTTTATGACTGGCTTTCTCAATTAAAAATTAATTTGTGGGAATTATTGTAGCTGTTTATGCAGCAGTAAAATAAGGGGGCTTCTTCTGTAACCAGACAGAGATTTGGAAAGTCTGAAAGCACCCTCACAAGCCCTCAATTGTTCCCTCCACAAACATTTATATGTCTCTTGCCTGTTAAGCTGGGGTTGGTGATATCCCCCAGRCATAAATCCARTGTTCTTCAGCATTTGTTACCATARTGCAGTCTATCTARGAGTTTGAAAATTAGGCCTGTTTGAAATGTTCCTGCATGTCCTGGCTCYTCGCTTCTTGTCSCCAGCCTTTCTTCTTGGYTTCCTCTCTGGGCTGACACAACTCTTTGCAGAGGGAAGCTCCAGATTGTTTCATAGCTATGTTTTCCAGGCAGTTGTGCAAACCTGGACTCARCTGAGTGAGATAGGCAGTTGAGGGTGGAGAGGGGATGAAAACGCCTCAAAACAGTTTTGAAAATGCTGTACTGGAACTGCATCCTCGCTGGCTTGTCACACACATGCCATGAAGAACCTACTGCTGTSCTCACTGAACCTGTGATTTAAGAGCATTTTAACTGCTTGGGTAGTTTAACTCTTGTGCACATTTACATGCTCTGGTAAACATTTCTAAAAGCTTTGAGAGGACATTCACCTTCATGTGCTTTGAACATGCATCCCTGATTGCTCCCTGCTGGTTTTCTGGGAGGCAGGCCTGAGTGATTTGCTAATTTAACTGAGAAAAAATACTTTAAATTTTTTTTTTAATTGAACTACTACAGAAAAGATGTGTTTCAAAGAATGCAGATTTTTGTATCTGGGAACTGGTAAGCTCATACTAAATGATGGCAGAGGGTTTCCAGCTAGGAAAGAGTTCACACTCTGCTTAGGACACACTGAGCTTTACAGAAGAAGGTAATGGATGTAGACATGGGAAGATGGGTAAGCCAGCATCTGAGAGCAAACAGCTCCTTGTGAGACAGTATTGTGTATTGGGAAGAAGGCAATTCAGCTCCACTTGTTCATCTCCTGTGAGTTAAAAGGAGGTGATTCCTAGCCCTAATTTTACTTCTAGAAATCAGCATTCTTAATGTATCAATGGAAACATCTTTCAGTTTTTAACTAAAGGGTGGAATTTTTAATGAAAGAATATTACTGTGTTGCTTAGATCCGTCCCCTGAGCAAGAAGAGCCAGACTCAGCTTTTGAAGCCACTCAGTATTTTTTTGAGGACATCACACCAGACTGTACACATGGTAAGCATCTTTTGTCTCGGTCATGACAAGATGAGGTGATGTATTTCAATCAACATGTCTTTTTAGAGAGCTGCTTTTTAATTGGATTAAATGTGTAAGCAAAATATTCTTTGTAAAAAGAAGTATGAAGCATCTGAATATGTGTTGATATTGTTAGAGGTGTGGGCAGATGTCCACTGAGAGCTCCCCTAAATTGTTTAATACACAAGTACTTGCAGCATAATGCCATCAGTGTGTTATTCTCCACAAAATTACTTCCACTATAAGAATAAACAGATTGGCTTTCAAGATGTGTTTGAATCAGAACTTAAAACGTTCTAAAAAACTGAAAGCAAAAGGTACTTCAGAATGTAGTTCAGTGGTTTGAAATCTTTATGTGACCTAGTGAGAACCAGCATCTCATTGCTWCTGCCTTAAATGCCTTTCTTGAGATATTGGATGTGAAGTTTCTCTCTGATTCAAGAAATATATAACCTTCAGGTTGCAAGTGGGAGGACAGTTGTTTGAAAATACAGATAAGAGTTAATAAACTATAAATGGCAATTTTAAGTCCTGAGAGGCAAAAGAAGATGCACTAGTGTAATCACCAAACATATTGTGCTAGAAGTTATGTTGTGTTAGCACAGGCTAATCATTGTACTACACAAACAAAACCTGAGATGGTCCCAGCCTCCGTAGTGATGTTATAAATTAAATTGAATTTGTTGGCAGGTTTAAGAATAAGCAAAAATCGTCATTCATTCCTACTTTATTTTTTTGCATTTTTTGCAGTTGTAAACTTTTTATGATTTTGCACTGTACACATGAAAACAATGTCTGTATCTAAACCCACACTGATCTCTCTCTCCCCCTGCCCCTCCACTTCCTAGTTGTTGGCCTAGACAGCAGGAACAAACATGGAATAGATGATGGGTTTGTTACAGTGAGTCTGAAAACAGACAAAGGTATGCTTGGTGTCTCTGTGTGAGTTACATCTTTCATTTTGTGTAAAGATGCTCCTTTTGAAAATGGGAAAAAAAAGGTATTCATTTGAGGTTTCTTCATGGACTTTTTCCTCCATCTCTGGGTAATTTGTTGGCAATAGGCAAGAAGAGCTCACAAGAGAATCGAAATTATCTGAGAATGTGGAGCCAAGAGAATAAATCCAAAGCAAAAAACACAAAGGACTTGCCCAAACTGAATCAGGTACTTCTGCTGACACTTATTTTTCATTAACTTTAAACTTTCTTCACATATGTATCAATATTCAGTGCATTAACACTGAACAAAGATTTTATTTTGAGCAGATACTTCTTTACCAGAGCAGCACAGTCAGCTGATTGCAAAGCTCATTGTTTACAAAATACTGTAACTGGCATTCAGCTCCCAAAACATCCCAAAAAATGAGATAAACACAAATAGGAATAACATGTTATTTTGATCTCTAGACAAAGGGTGRTATGCACTGAATATCACCAGCTAGCTCTTAATGTCTAATAAGCATAAYCTGAAAGAAGTATTTTATGTTTTGTAATTTGTACTGCGAGTCTCATTCCCCTTATATCCCCAGCTGCTAAGGAAGAGAAGACCCATTGGGATAGCTGATTCCTCCAGAGCACACAGGGAAGGTTTATTCCCTGTAGAACAGTGATTCTTACTTAAGGTAGCCCTGAGCAAATCTCCTTCCTATTTAATTCATCGGTTTTGAATTTCAAGAGAGTTGTATCCAGCTAAGCTACCCGTGTCAGCTAAAGAGTGCTCCAGGTCTTACTTCATGTTTTGTTACTTCTCATCATTTTAGAAACCCTTAGTTMTGCTTAGCATCATTCCTACAAGAAAAACCACCAAAATGAATGCAGTGTCTCACTGCTCACCCTCTGTTGCCCTCCTGTGGCTGCAGAGARTTGTATTTGTGATATGATGGACAAAGAATCCAACAGTTTATTCTAAATACTTTTGACACAGGTCAATTTATTCCAAAATGTACATAACACATCTTAATGCCCAGTCACAGAAAATGCCTCCTACACTGCACCTGGGTTATTTCCAGTTTCCCTGTGCTCACATAAACTCTTGTGTCAAGCCTCAATCCCAGACTTTCCAAACTGATTTGGTAGATGTCAGCATGATTGTTTCCTGCTCTTGTTAATGTTTCTTCCTGCTGTGTTTAGGGGCAGTTCATAGAGCTGTGCAAGACAATGTACAACATGTTCAGCGAGGACCCCAACGAGCAGGACCTGTACCACGCCACGGCTGCCGTCACCAGCTTGCTCCTGGAGATCGGGGAGGTTGGGAAGCTCTTCAGCACACAGCCCCCCAGCGACACAGACAGCAGCAACAGCTGCAGCAAAGCCGTGCAGAGCGAGCTGTTCCASAAGAAGGAGCACCAGCAGTACCACCTGGAGCAGCACAAGGCGTTCCGGGGCGGCCTCGTGGCCAGCGAGGAGGAGGCTGCCTGCACCGACAGTGCCCTGGGCATGCAGATGGAAGACATTAAGCTGGAAGACTCTTCTCCCAGGGACAACGGAGCCTGTTCCTCCATGCTCATTTCCGACGATGACACGAAAGATGACAGCTCCATGTCCTCCTACTCGGTGCTGAGCGCAGGCTCGCACGAGGAGGAGAAGCTGCACTGCGAGGACATCGGGGAGGACACGGTCCTGGTGCGAAGCAACCACACCCCTGCCCTGCGCAGGAGCACCAGCATYGACAGGGACTGGGCCATCACCTTTGAACAGTTTTTAGCCTCCCTTTTGACTGAGCCAGCACTGGTCAGGTATTTTGACAAGCCTGTGTCCATGATGGCTAGGATTACCAATGCTAAAAACATCAGGATGAGGGGTAAACCCATCACCTCAGCCAGTGACTATGAAATCTCTACTATGTCGGGATAAAAGGCAGTCGGGTTTTTTTATTTTATTTTTTCTTTTTATTCTCTATTTATTAGTACCTGGCAGAGGCCCTGGTATTTTCAAAACATGGTTGTTTTCACTAATGTGAAAATGTTGGGGTGCAGACTTAACTATCTTCAAGTATAATCACTCTTTCTGTGGGAAATGTTACACAAATGCAAATTTTATTCAAAATACAGAAAAAAATAACGTTTGTCAGTGAAGTGTGTGTATTATTAATATTGCTGTCAGTATATAATGGTAAAGATTAGTTCTTAATTTCTAAATGTAAACTTAATGCCAATATTTATGTGCATTTTTAAAATAGACATATATAGAAATCTGATTCTTGGGGGAAAAAATTTACAAAATGGGAAGAACTTAAAATTTAAAGGGACACTGTCAACCTGAAAAGGACCTCAGGTGATAATAAGTTCCAGGCAACATCCTTGAAGCATCATTTTATTTCATATAATTTTTTCCAAAGAGGCTTTAAACATATGCTTTGATTTGATTTTTTTGAATTTATGAAAAACCACTTCAGTGACACCTGCCTGGCTTCTAACTTCCTCTGCCTGAGACTGGTATGCCCAAGTAAAAGAGAGAAGTCCATCCCAACCCTAGCTGGCACATCAGGCAAATRTGGATAAATGTCATGGTTTCTGCCCCTTTGCCTTTCCCTGGGTTCAGCAGAGAGAAAACCCTTTCCCAGCTGTGGCCACCAAAGAAAGATCTCCAGCATGATCCTGCCCAGGGCTGTATTCCCAACCAGTGGACTTGGCAGCTTTACTGGTGTGCTCCAAAGACAGTGTATGCAGGTCCCAGAACAGATTGGTAGAGTCTCTTTTCAAAATTTGAACTCTGTTTTTAAAAGTTAAAAAAAGAAATATATATATCTACTTCTAAGGCTGGATCTACAGCAAGTATAGCTTAGTTCTTAAAACTAACCTTTACCACCAACCTATTATATCCTTGTTAGATTAAGAAAATAAAAGTCTGTATTGCATAAGTCTTTATTTACTACAGTGTAAAGCAGCAGCAATGAAAAAGAATCTGCTAGATAATGTAACTGAATGTTTAAATCCTACTGAGAACACTGTCACTTTATATGAAATGAATAGTATCCTGTATCGACTTGCTGAATAATATGTTAAGATGAAAACTGGAGCACCTGCACTTTGAATCCTTGCTTTTTTTATACAGATATTCGGGATATTTTTTTTTTAATTTTGTTACCTGTTTTTTAATTCGTATTTGTTTGTTTCAGGATCATGCATACATGCCTAATCTTTATTTGCTGTTTTGAAAATATTTTCTGTAGAATACTGTTGATTTTTTTATACTCCTGTATAATACTGCATTCATGTAACTTGCAGATTTTTTTTTTTAGTACAAGCTATGTTTAATTCTTTTGTTTTGAAAGAATGCTTTTAAACTGTCAGATGAAGTGGTTTTTAACCACAAATAGGTAATGTGAACAAATAAAGTACACTCTGCACAGATTTGATTTTTAACTATTAAAGTCATGCTAGAGGGAAAATGAGGTGGTTGTGCTTTATTACACAAACTAATATGAGTATGTTTACATGTAACTATGCAAAAGCCTACAGTCTTTTTGCTGTGATTGTGGATTGGTTTACATAGGTATCAAATAATGATATTAATTTGAACTAAAATCACCATTTTGAAGACTGTGACTTTAAAATGCCAAGGCCAGAGTGGGGTGCTTTATTGTAGTGCCTGGCAGTGGAATAAGCTGTCATGGAAGTTTCAGCACTAAGAATTAACATCCTTAAGTGGACTAGACCTTTTTTAAGTTTGCAGAGCCCTAAAGTATTTCTGATTTAGGTAAAGTGAATTTAAGCCTATCAGCAAGCTTACACACACCCCTAGAGACACACAGAGCACAGCTCCAAAACATTTGAAGGGAGTGAACTGGATGGGTAAAAGGCTGAAAACTCGTGGGTTGAGATAAAGACAATTTAACAGGGAAAGTAAAAGCCACGCACACAAGGAAAGGAAAACAAGGAATGAATTCCTTGTGTCCCATGGGCAGGCAGGGGTTCAGCAATCTCCAGGAGAGCAGGGCCCCACCACTTGGGAAGGCAAACACCATCACTCTAAACCTTTCCCCTTCCTTCTTCTTCCCCCTCTTTATACACTGAGCACGATGTCCCATGGTCTGGAATGTCCCTTTGGTCAGTTKGGGTCACCTGTCCGGGCTGTGTCTCCTCCCAGGCACCCCCAGCCCCTCCCCAGCGTGGCAGCACCAAAAGCAGAAAAGGTCTCGGCTCTGTGTGAGCCCTGCTCAGCAATAACAAAACATCTCTGAGTTATCAACCTGTGCTCAGCACAAACCCAAAACACARCCCCATATCAGCTCCTGGGAAGGGAATTAACTCTACCCCAGCCAAAGCTGGCCCAATTTTAAATGCTGATTTACTCAAAGCTAAACCAGAAATTGGCCTGACAGCAAATAATAGCAAAACAAAAATGTGACAGTGACCATTACAATGGAAAATGGCTTGTAATAGAAAATTGTGATGTGCTAATATCAGCAGCATSGCTGTATGAAAGCAGCTTAGAGCTGGGAATACAAGCTGTGAAATGCAGTTTAGTCAGTCTTAACTGCAGTGCAAGATGTCCCTAATAAATGGGTGCAGATATCTCAAAGTATGTCACTTCAGAAGACAGTTGAACTATATTCTTCTCTTTCCTGTGGTATATCTCAGTTTAAGTTTCCTGAATAGCTGCTTGTTCATCCCATTTTCTAAAATAACCCATTTGCATAACTGACCAAACTGACATTTGGGGTTTGGAGGACTGGGATGTTCCCATAGTGCAGAGCCTGTTTTGTKCTTCTGTAGGAAAAAATCGCCACAYRTGAGATCTTGTGGTTCTCATGGAATGGCACTTTGGTACATTAATAGAAGTGGTTTTTTTCCAGATTCAGGAGGAGAAACAAAGGCTGCCTGACAGATACAAATAAGCTGAAAAAACATGCAAATTATTTAACATAGTTTGTATGAAGGCATGCCAGAAAATGGAGAGTTTGAAAAAAAAAACAACCATCAATACGAGGGTTGATCTTTTTTCCTCTATATTTGTTCTCCAGCTTTCAAATTTTGTTCCTGGACTTTTGCTCTCCTGAGCAAAAATTCTCCTGTTTTGAGTTACCCCTGAGGGTTAGCTTCCCAGTCCTTCAAATCAAATAATTGTTGTGGGGTTTTCTTGGGGGTTTTGATTGAGATTGTTTGGGGTTTTTTTTGTGTCGTGGATGTTTCTTTGGGACTTTGGGGTTTGGTTTTTTTTTGTTGGGTTGGTTTTATTTGGTTGGGTTTTTGTTGTTTGTTTTGTGTGTGCTTTGTTTTTAAAGCTTAAGACAGAGTTTCTTTTCAAGTGAGGATTTTAAAAGCAACTGTAATGAAGCAGTAACAAACCTCTACCACTTGCAGCAGAGTATGGCAGCCCATCTGCATAAGAGGCTCAATAACCAYGAACCTCAAAACAAGCTGAAGGCAAGTGGGGAAGACAGAGGGAAGAAAAAGGTAAGATAAAGCTTTCACTTATATCCCAGTGCAGGTGCATGAATTGAAAATTGTTACATTTTCTAGCAGGCCAAAAACACAAATGCTGACAGTATCTTGGAATAACCCGTTCTTTATTTGCTACCATTATAAACATCTCTATTACACAGACATCACAGTTTACATTATTGCTTTTATATTGTAAACAGGAATTCCTATTAGTTTGCAGTTATCTAAACACAGTGTGATAAGAAGAAACTGCCCACAAGCTGCCTTGGGCTGGGTTGGTTTTAATTCCCTAGAGAAAGACAGTATCTAGACTGGCACACCACCAGTCCAAAGATGGGTCACCATGGTACTACAGCAACACAAACAAGAATGACAGAAGGAAACCACAGGTCACATCTTCACCATACATCACTAGCAGTATTGTCAAGAACACTGACTGCTCAACTCCCACCTAACTAACTAAACACAAACTTTTTCATCATAATTCCTAAAACAAGGCTAAGTCATTTTTTTTGTGAAATTTTATTTAAACTAGGACGGAAAATCTGAAAAACCGATGAGGTTATGTGCATATGTTTAATTTTTGTTTTATTTCGTTTTTCAGAGACTGAAAATCCAAAACTATTTATGTGAGGTGTTTAAATTGGCCCCTTTTCCTACTGCCCTTTAGGACATATTACCCTATTCTTTACATGGCTGTATCAGATGACAGAAGCACAACCAGTTTAAAAACATTGTTTCTTTCTTCCTAAGCWGCACTGTCTTCAAACACTTTCCTGTTATTAGTTACTTCTGAAACAATGTGATTTCTTAGTCAAAACTAATTTAGATTTTACATTTGCTTGTGGTAAACTTCTCATCTTCAGATTAATTTGTTCATACAGTGGCACCATGTTTCAAGTATACACTAAACAACAAAAGTGGAGGTAGTTTGTTGAACACTTGCTACAGGAACAACATCAACAAATTTAGAGAACCACCTTGTTGTCTCTAGCTTTAAGTTTTTTTTTTTCTTAAAACACCATTGCATACAAGCTTTCACACAGTGAATGTTTTAAAGAGGCAGCAAGTTAGAAAACTAACAGCACTTGCAAGTTTTAGTAAGATATGTACTTTAAAACATGATGGGTTAATAAATAACTGAGTTTTTAAGACTTTTAGAATAACCTGTGAGCAATAAATTCTGATGTTAAAGATTATATCAACTTGCAGAAAAGTGGCCYACCTCCATTTCCAATCTTCCATAACCTTAGGATTGTCACCCTACAACACAGTTAGCAAAAAATACCATTGACTAGTGAAGCCTCGCTCTTGCCTTCTCTAAACACAATTTTACCCTTTTCCATACATTTTCCATCTACCACCATAATACAATCAGCCTACCAGTGGTGCAAACAGGGACACCCAGTACTAGTCTACACATAGTGATTGACTCTTAGAATTACCCAGCTAGTTGATCATACAAAACCACATGCAAATTCTAACTGTTTACTGGGAAAGTGCACTGGGGCCTAACTAAGCATTCACCTTAATTACTACATGCAAACCAACGTACTCCCATATGTCTCACTCATCTTAGGATGGTTGGGTTTACTTTTTCCCCTTGTATACTGCCACAGGCAACTTCCAGATCACCCATTTATTTAAGAAGGAAAAAACCTAGTAGAGATGCATCTTATTATAAGCTCAAACTACATTTGGCACTAAAACATCTCAGGTGTGTGGTAGGAATACTGAAACCCTATGGTTGGGCTTTGGAAGCCTCAGTAATAGTTAAATGTCTCAGTGAACAAGGAACCCAGAGAAAGCTTCAATGCAAAAGACAAGGGTGTAGATTACTTTTGCAACTGTTGCAAAATAAAAAAAATAAAGCTTGCAGACATAGCTCAGGTGAGCACCTAGAGGTGGCTCAAGCAATTTGGTAACTAGCTGGCAAGCAGCAGATGAAAACAAAGGATAGTGTCTCCTTTCCTGTTGCTGCCAAACACAATTGGGGTCACTTGTGAAATTCAAAAAGTCAGTTTCATGTTGCTTGCAAAGTGGCAGAAGCTATTAATGAAGACAATCTCCACAGAAGCTGAGGCTAGAAAGTAACCACTTGGCCACTGGAAAGGAGTCCACTTTCCTCTTCCTTCCTTGGATTATTGGCATGTCCAGTGCCTGCAAGGCTCAGAAAAACAGCTCTACCACTTTTCTGAATCCCAGAATGGTCTCCACAGGATCTCTTCGGTGGTGAGAATTCCGGGATCCAAGTACCTGGGACTAGTAAAAAAACTGGGCTTCCCATGGTCAGTTTGCATCTAATCTGGTCCATTCAGCTGCTCAGTTTACGAGCTGGGCCATAACCATAAATACTCTCCCTAYGAGCACCTTCACTGTGCTTTTCTTTTTTTTAATATTGACAGAACAGCATCAACCCAACACAGGTGAGACTGAACCTTTCCCCACCCTGCACCTGTTCAACTTRTTTGACTCTTGTCTGTACCTAAGGTATAAAAAGAGAACTTACACATGTACTACATAACCTGATCAGGGGCTGCCCCACAAGCMAGAGATGCCTAGGATTTAAGGGATCAAGAGCACAGGGGTGGATGCAGTGGAAAAGTCACCACTTACACCACACAGACTCACAGAATGACTGGGGTGGGAAGGCACCTCTGGGGACCATTAAGTCCAATCCCCTGCCCACAGCAGGGTCCCTCAAAGGGGGCTGCTTATGGCCATGTCCAGGTGGGTTTTGATGATATCCAAGAAATGCAGTCTTACATTTCATATTTCATACTTATGTAGTGTAATAACACTCACTACAAAAAGGGGGTTCTCTTTTTTTCTTTTTTTTTTCCTTCTCATGCTTTTATTCATTGTGTTCAAAGCTTATATTCTCCAGGAATCTCTTCTGGACTAGTCATTGACTAGAAATTTACTTTACCTGAGATGATTAAAAAAAAATATATCAAAGCTTGTATTAGCATACAAATCTTGTGCCACTGTGACCTATTTAGGTATATGGTGAAAGAATCTTTCTCAAATAACTTTCTAAGGCTGCGACCTAGTTGGAAGGATCAAAATAAAAAGCTGATTGAAAAAAGCAGAAGGCACTTATTTAATAGAAGGTCTTAGAAAACAAAGTGATGGTCATACCAAATCCATTTAAAGTTGCTCTAAGCAATAATTAGTCACAATACAGACATGAAGTTCTATCTACTAGATTGTCTGAGGATGGCAAGATTAAGGAACACATCAAAGTTGCACCCCTTCCATGGAAAATACATCTTTTTTTAGACTTGTACTCAGATGTGAATCTATTTTTACAAAATGATTGCAGCTGCAATAAAGGTTTTTCTTTAAACTTTTTAAAAGGGCTAAACTAGATCTGTTGTACCTCCCACTAAGAATACCCCCTTGGCTGCTAAAAGAAAGGGCTGACAACAGATACCGAGTCAATTCTCCCAGCATGTGAAGTCAGATTAGAAAGAATCCAAAGTTTTTACAGTAGGAATACTTTTAGAAGGAGTAGCTTTAGCCTGAGAATCCTATCCTCATGCCGATGACATGGGATTCTTTTTGTTTGTCTGCAAATTAAACTTCTTGCAAGGACAAGAATTGGCTGGTACAAATCCATAGATAAACTTCCCTATCCAGAAGTAACTTCTAGTTAGTACATCAATATGCTGATGGATTAAGCCTCTTCTCCAGAGTTACAAACAATTATAAACAATTAATACCTCCCATTTGAGGACCTCTTAATTACAAAGAAATTTAACATTATTGAGTGAACATTCAATGACATGTAAAGGAGCAAGAACTCAAAAAATCTAAAATCACAATAATTTCAACTAAAAGCTGAACTTCAACTACTATGTTAAAAAGTGGAATTAAGTTCGAATTAAAAAAGCTGAACTTGAACCATCCTTTAAAAGACCATTAACAGTCAAACCTATTCATGGAAAACATGATGCAGCATAAATAGCTGCTTCATGTTCCTGCACCAAGAATTACAAAAGAAAATACAAAAGTAAGCAATCCAGAGGCTCTTGAGATTTTGTGAGTTTTTTTGTGTTGGTTTGTTGGTTGAGTTTTGTTTCACTTTCTTTTCAAAAAGCTCCCTTTGGAGAATAGCATAAAAATACCTGTAAACAGAGGTTGATTGTCCAAGCTTTCTTAACTGAAGTTTGCTAATTTTCTTTTTTTAATGTTAAAAAAAAAGTTCCATTCTTAGACAGTTTTGGTGAAACACACAAAACTTCCATCTAAATGCATCCCTCAATTTTTGATGCTGAACCGCATACACTGCAGAGGATTTAAGGTTTCTTTGTATCCTGTAAGGTCAGTACCACATTGTAATCCAGTAGAAGTCCCTTGATTTTYTCATGGAATTTCTCTCTGTACTGGTTGAAGTGCATAATGCTTTCTGGTTCCTCTTCAAACCAGAACTTGTCAAACTCATAAACTAGATAACCTGTGAAGAAAATACAATACCGATCTGCAAAAATTACCTCCACAATTTCCTGCCTTGATCTAGCCAGACCTAGAGTGATCCTTTAGACTCTCTTTAACTCCTTAAAACAAGGACTGTCTCATTCTGATATAAAGCAAGCTTTTGGATACTGTAATAGAATAAAAAAAAAATCTGCAAATATTGAGGTTTTCATACTGGAGTCTCTAAAAGATAAAAAGCCACAGAAATTATCCTTAAATATACATTTCTGCAGCACAATGTTTAAGCATCAGGTGCATTTCCAATACCTGATTCAGGAGACACACAGTTTGCTCTGGCTAATGAGAAAAGAGTGGAAATGTTCTCCCAAAAGCTCAAACTCTAAGTGGCCTCCCCTGAGTGGTCTGTACAAGAGAAGCTACAGATACTYACAGTAAAACTGATGGAAGTGCTCCATCTGTGGCAACCCAGAGACCAGGTTGTAGAGATGAGCCTTTAAAGTACCGTTCTTGAGCAAGCTGTATGCCATCTCTGTCAGATTGATCCCAACTATGGCATAGGAGTATCTGCAACACAGATCATGGTTTTACCTTATGCACTGAAAGACTTAAAAGCTTCCCTGGCACATTCTGCTTTAGGAAAGCTGTGAAAATCAAAATCTTTCCTGTGATAATTATTGATGAGCTGACTGCAATCTACAGACCCTGGTGCATGCAACCATGTAAATGTTACTGTAATATTAAGATGGCAAAGCTAATTCAACATTGGCCTCAACTCGTTCATTTAAAATCCTTATGYCTGCTGGAACATTAAAAATTGGATGTGAAAAACATTGTACAGTGTAAATGGGAATGGCTATTTCAACCTGTTGTTCAAGCTGAAAGAATCTGGGTTTCTGCTGCATGGTATAAAAAGCATCATAATAGAAATTCATAAACAACAGTTAAAGGGTTTCTGGAGGAAGGAAAAGTAAACATTAATTATTTTGTCTCAATTATATGGTTATGTAATTGAGCAAAAAGTTTCAGATACCCTGTGCATGACAGAGTTGCACAGGGTTATGTTATTTACAATCAAAGTCATGAAGGACTGTTATGTTTGGTAGGTCATGAAGTTAACTGGGGACTAGATGGATCAAATTATTTTATCTGACTGGGTTTGAGAGTATATTTCCCCGTAAAATTAACTACATGTTTAAATATGAAAAGTTTTCAAAAACAAATTTAAAGCTGAACAACAACRAAACATCTTTTGGTATATACTTATTACAGAGCAAAAACCTGGCCAAAAAAAGAATCTTAAGAAGTAAGATACTATCCCAACACAGAAGATGAAAACAAGKATTAATTTCTAAATCTAATCTATTACAAATAAAACTAACTACAATGTTAAAGGTGTTCACTTTGTTAAGTGAAARACAGTATTTTGCAACATTTTTGTCCCAACAAATCCATTCTGAAAAAAAAAATGCTGCACTTGGTTCCCAGCTAGAAATTGCTTTCTGTGTTTGGTTTCTCAGCCCTTCTATTCTGGCCCTTGTTTCATTCTTTAATGGAAAAAACCCATATACATTTTCCTCTTTACTTTCTGGACACACACTTGGCAGTCCTTACATGAGTTCTTACACAGAAGCAGCCACAAAAAATCCTAGAGTGACTTACCCCAGCTTTGGGTGGTTTGACCGAGAAAGGATCTGACGAGCTTCATTGGTGTAATGCCTACTAAAATACCTGCCAGTGTAAAATATTAAGTTCATTTGAAAACAATACTGCATTCAACATTAAAATCTGTAGCTTTAAACTAAAGCTGAAAACTACTCTGTAACTGAAAAAATAACAGATCCATTACAAAATGAAAACCAAGGAAATTGTAGCAAATTAAATAATATTCAGCATGAACTAATACTGTAAAAAATAAGTTATTGTGATCTAAACATCAAAAACCAAGTTCAACTTAGCTCACAAATTAGCTTAGCAAAGACATGTAAACTTGTATATTTTTCATTACAGTAGGAATTTTCACATTCAGGAATTTTTAAAACTTCTGACAAGTTAGGTGCAACCTACCAACTATCATATGGCAACAAAAAAATAAGGCCCCTTGGGCAAATTTCTGTCCCTTCCCTCCCTGTTGTTCTTACTCAACAACACCACATGTTTACAATGTGCAGCCACTAGAAATGTTGAATATACTGGCTTCTATTTGCTTTTATTCGGTTTTTATTAGAAACAGCACTAACTAGAGAAAATACAAAGATATTAAAAATCAGTTACAAAAGAAATTAAATAATTATTTTCACTTACACCAGATTCACTAAGCCCAGCAGCCCCATTCCTCTGAAGTCTGTTTTGGGATCATCACCTTGGAAGCCAATGTCACACCACTGCTTGCTGATTCTGGCCTTTAGATTCTCGTGAGGCATCAGCAAATTCCAGAGCTGCAAAAATATGTTTCCATGTTATTCTGCTCAAGCATTCCAAGTCACATAATTCAGATCACTTGCTGCTACACACTAGAAACCATTCACCAAGGAACAGGACACAATTTGCATGTTGCTCTTTTCTGTTAGTGCCAATCTGGAGTCTGCTCCAATGGCTCACTTCAGCAATTACAAAAGTTATTACATTTAATATAAATGTRGTAATTTCCCTTCACAGACATAGATGCTGTATGAATACCAAAGAAACAGAGTTGTTTCACCTCATAAATTAATTTATGCATCATTTTGTGATAGGACAGCTATAAACCAAAATACAAATTCTCAGTGAATACTTAATTAACATGTAAATGCATAGCAAGCTGAGATGATAATTACGAAGTGCTAAGAAAACAGTTTTTATCTTCCAGCATCAAACTATGTTCCCTGATGTTGATTGGGATGCAGTAATAAGAAAACATTAGTGTCTTCTTTTTTTTTAAATTTAGTAATTACTGGTTTACGAGGTTAGACGTGCGCAAGGTTAAATATCTTTTTAGAAGAGACCCATCACAAACTTACTTTGCTACTGATATGTTGTTGTTATGTCTTATTTCACACAAAATAATTCCATTGCAAGTAATTCTAGTTCGCTTTTTTTTGCTGTAAGGTTTTATTTTAATGGGGCTCTTCTATAATGAGTTTGCAGTCCGTAAGTAGAAAAGAGATTTAAACAGGCCAGCTGGTAAGAATGCTACCAATGAGTTCATTCAAGGTGTTGGACTTGGAGGGAAAAAACCAAACAAACAGCACTTGTATTAAAAAAAAATTATTTCACCTCAATTAACTGTTCCTCATGTTCTTCGTTTTCTGAATCATATGGGATCCTCCTTAGGTTTTCCACATTCAAATACAGTTTTTTATAACCTGTTATCTGCAGTAAGGATATCTGCAGATTTGTCTTAAACCTGAAATAATAACAAAACACCACAGAGAAGCTTTCAAATAGACATAAATTCTCGCTTGAATTACCAGATAAGACCTTTCTTATGTTAATGAAATGTAAACATCAGATTTAGAAAGTGCTTTATGTGTATTTTTCAAACTACAGCTACTGCTTAAGTACACTGCTACATGAATCTTATACAGTTTAAACATCTCTAGCTAATTCCAGTAGGGCAGACCCTATTACCTTAAATTATGGGGAAAAAAAAGGCTTAAATCTGTTATGACACAAGAAAACTCCACATATCATCCTGACCCCTGTACCTTCACCTACCCCCAAACTTTTTGTAAGTTTTAAAGTCAAACTTCATCAGAATTTTTTATAGATTCAAAGAAAAATATCATTAAACTTTAAAATTATGATTATCCCATCATTCACTAATTATTTATGCAGATGCATGCAAACATTAATCAGGCATCAYTATACTCTCATATATATATATGGAATTACACAGTTGTTCAACCTATGCAAAAATCATATTAGCTACAACTACGGAGTAACAGAAGGGACTTGCAAAAACAGAGATGCAGTAATCCCAAATCCACACCAATTAAAACTTTGCAATTTGTTTTCTAGAACTGACAAGGACATAACAACACCTTATTTTCAGATTTCATTCTAAATACTTGTGTTGAATGGCTTAAACATTGCATCAGGTTAAGCAACTGGAAGAACGTGCTAAGAAGTGAGAACAGAGGTTTCCAAACACACCTTGTATCCTGCTGTTCAATCTTCTTTTCTTTCATTACATCTCTGACACAGTTCTCCACTTCAGCTTCTTCAACATGTACAGCATCTCTTAAAACCTAGGAAGTTAACACAGTAAATGACTTCATGAGGAATACAGACATCTACTTTATTGCTATTTCTCAGCTTCTGTGTTTCTGTCATATTATTTACTGTAAGAGAAGGATCAATTCATTGCAATTGCTTACAGCACACTGGTTCAAATTGCATATGAAAGATTTGCAATAATCACATGAAAGCATAATTTGTAACTCTGTCAGGCTGTAAACAACAATATTTACACAGGAGTCGCATGCAGAATAAATGAAACGCTGCAGAGTTGCTTGGTCTAGGTCCTCGTTCACTTTCAGCTGCTGAATTGAAACATATTCTTCCTAATCCATCTGAAACAAGTGCAGCCAAGGAAATAATGCTTCAGAATTACGAGACAGGGAGTTAATCAAGCTGAGGTTTCAATGAAACAAACATTGGAAGGGACATGGGTATTTATTTTTGAGAAACCTTGAATAACCATAGCATACAGAACCCAAAATTCCACATTTTCTCATCTCTGCCTTTTTTTCCCCTATAGTTCTACACTCTCAAAAAGAAATGCATGTGTTATTATTCTGGGATCTGTCTCTGTGAAAGAAGGTTTTATTATAGTTTCATCTCTAGTATCTCTTACCTTATTCTTTGATGATTCCAGTGAATGTTCTGCAATACGGAAAAAAAGTAGATGTCAGTTAAACTGAACTGTTTTAAATAATTGAAATAGGTGTTTTTGCAGTATATAAGTGTTATAAAGTTTCACATCCCTTTTATACATAYAATAAAAAATTACTCAATCTTAAAATGAACAGGTAACAGGTTATCAGGCAACAGAATGTCTTAACACAGTTTTTTTATAACTCTTCAGTATAATGTTGAAAGTAGACTTGAATTTTTTAAAACATCAATTACATGTACAAAACAAAGAAATTTGAAAAGGTCTTGGGAAAGAAATATGCCAATTGGTGTTTTCCTGTTCTCAGAAATTATTTGTGTTTACTACTGAGGAATAAGGAAGGTCATTTCTGCAAGCACTGTAAAAGCACRAAAGTATTCCATAGTTTCTTGAATTGCCCTTTTAGATCAGAATTCTGCATCAAGCAGAATGGTGAGTTAAATCACTCTTCTTCCACACCACCAAAAAATATTTATGTCTGTGGAACATGCAATTTTTTAGTAACAGGAAGGTAAAAACATACACAAAGTGATGTGAAGTCTCTGGGGGAAAAGGTATGATTTCTGATTCACTTTTTGATGACAATAGAACTTCCTTAGCAAGCAGACAAGGAAACTAGCTTTGGCGTTGATTTAGAATTCTTATAGGAGAGCTGAGATGAAAGGAAGAGTGGAAACACAATTCAGGGGATGCACCCAGGTACTGGTTTCCAGCTACGGGAGTGCAGGAGGCTTAGGGGGCACCTGATGGCTCCCTAAAACCACTGGAAAGGAGGGGATCGGTCCCTTCTCCCAGGTAACCAGTGACAGGAGAAAAGCAAATGCCCTCACGTTGTGCCACGGGAAGTTTAGGTAGGATGTTAGAGAAAATGTCATCACCGAAAGGGCTGTCAAGCACGAAACAGGGCAGTAACTGAGTCACCACAACTCCTGGAGGGATTTAAAAGGTGTGTGAATGTGGCACTTGAGGACACCATTCAGCGGTGCGCTTGGCAGTGCTCGGTTAATGGGAGGACTCGATGATCTCGGTGGTTTTTTACAAGCTAAATGATGCTGTGACCGTGCCGCTCCTCAAGCCATTCAGCGGTGCGCTTGGCAGTGCTGGGTTAATGGCCGGGCTCGATGATCTCGGTGTTTTACAAGCTAAATGATGCTGTGACCGTGCCGCTCCTCAGGCCGTTCCCTGAGGCCCCAGCCCCTCCATTACCTACGCTCAGCGTCCGCCGCGCCCCCGCCTCCGCGCCGCCCAGGACGCGCTGCAGCTCGCACCTCCCCGTCAGCAGCCGCAGGACCCACTTGAGCCAGAAGCGAAAGTATTTGTTGTACAGGAACCGCCACACGCGCGTCCACATCCTCCGGCGGGCGGCGGCCCCGCAGCGGCGGGACCCGAACCCGGCCCGGCCCGGGCGCTGCTCCCTCCCCTCCCAGCCCTGCCCTGCCCGCCCTTCCCGCGCCCCCTCGCGGCCGGGCCGCCCCCGCCGCCCCTCAGAGCACGGCGGGCACCGAGCGGAGCCGGCCCGGCCCCCGCATCCCGCCGGAAAGCACCGCCACCCGACCTGGAAGTGATCGTGGATACGGGACMCGCCGGAAGTGCCGCCTGGCAAGTGGCTTCCCTTTCTCTGTGGGTGGTGTTGGAATGGGGCGCTGCGGCTCCCTCGCCTGGCGCCTGCCCGCCTCCCCTCACGTCCCGTCCCGTCCCCTCACTGCTGCCGGATTGATCACCCGGTGTGCAGCAAGCCCATAATGGCACTCGAGAGAGAGATATCGGTTATCTGTGTCAGAGTTGAGCAACCCTGGGTGCTCACAGATGCAGTTCGAGCTTTTTCCTATTTATACATTTTATCAAGCAAAGGGATTAATCTTCTTTAGCTACAAGTTACATAGTTCTCTTATTAATTAGTATTCTGCCTTCTACTGGTTAAGGATTGTCTCACTTCTCGTGGTAATTAATCCCATGCTCAGTCTTTCTCTSTTTTTGGGCTGGTGGGTTTTTCGGGTTGGTGCTCTGTGAGTTGGTTGGGATCTGTCCCTGTGGGAATTACCTGTTACCTGGCTGGAGCCGATTTTAGCACAATTGCTGAGTTGTCTCCATTTGTTTTTCCGTGTCTTGGGAGTTCTGCCAGATCACCTTGTGTCCCCCAAGATCTGCATTCTTTGTGTGTACCACGGGACATCCACTGTGACCTTGGCAGGTCCTTCTTCCTAAGCTTTGCCAACCTCCCTGGGATCACTGAAGGTCTGAGAACATCAAAGCATGTCCAGGCCTGAACCTTAACAAGGCAATTCTACCAACAAGTAATTCATTTTCCTAACACCTGGACATCACCAAAAGCTTGTTGGGTGCTTTTGATAGTTGATAGTTGTTGATAGTTAGATCTACCTTCTTGTTGGTTAGGCTGGAAAGTGGATAAAGATCAAAACACCAAAGGACCGTCTTTCTTAGAAAATTTTTACACATTTCACTTCTGGCAACAGTTGGGCTAGATGATTTTAAGCAGCTTGTTGCCAAGGTTCCTGCCTTGCCTTTGCTGAATGGAGGTTCAGCTTGAGTGTTGCRTTTAGTTCCAGTCACTACTTCCATTGTATTGTAATTAATGATTGTTTCAGTAAACATGGGTTGAACACAGCAGAATTGTATGCAAAATTTGGAGTGTTAAAAGGGAGCTGGCAGACTTGCTTGACCACATTCTGATAGAGTTTTTGATGTGTGAAAGTTGAAATACCTTTTACACAAAAATCAAAAGCCACATAGCAGGTCTGATGGCCTGTGTCCCACAGAGGATTTCAGAGAGTAGACCAACACGTTTGGCATCCCCTCTCTGGATTTCTACACTCATAGGGGTGCAGAGTATCATGTGAGGAAACCACTGACACATGAAYTTCAGTTGTTTGCAGATCTTATTCCTACTCTTAAAAACTGTGAGGAGAGGTGGTGCATGTTGCATGTCAAGAGGCAATGTAACTGCTTRTGGGAGCAATCTGACTTTCAAAGCATTGGAGCATTGCATGAAAATAAGATTGAAAGTATTTAATCTCTATTGAAAAGTATTCTTACTTGGTGACAAGATGACACAATAGTTTAATCACACTACATGCATATCAATTGTTCCAAGATAGCCAAACCCCAGAAAATATATTGAGAAAAAAAAAATCAAAGATCCACTGCCTAAAAACTGGCAACAGAAACTGGAGGAAAGAAATTTGTCTGTGTTGCAAGACCTGGGTGTAGGCTACAGCTCCCACCTAGCTTGGATGTGAAACAACTCTGAGCAAATATTCCAGAGAAAAAAAGATTGTGCTATACCTCCCATCTGACAGCTTGGCAGAGCACTGCTGCTGCAGTAGTTAAACACAGCTGAGCTGAAAGCTTCTTGTCCGGGCTACACCACCGGCAGAAGGGTGTTAGTTTGATATTGGGAAGGCACAAGAATTGCAACAAAATGAAAGGGTGGTCAGGCTCTTCCTGTCAGTGTTTATGCCCACACATGGATTGCACTGAGATAGTTAATTAAAAGCATGTGCTACTGGAATTTTAGAAAGTCCAGCAGGTGCATCCTTAAAGCGTGGGTCTGCACAAATAACACAGGGAAATTTCTAGCTGATGAGACTTTTGTTATTCTTTTATACCAAAATTAAACCATTCTGCTGCTTCAAGGGTTTTACTTCCTGTGGCATCTCTTACTGGATTAAATAGCTTCATACCAATAATGAATATTTTTTCATTATATTTATACCTAAATAGAAATTACTTTTTGGTGTGGATTTTTAAGAACCAAAGTAACTTCTACTTGTTTGGRAATTTGTTCCACTTCCTAGTTTGATTTAATGTAACAATACGTACACAAAGTATGGGATTATTGTTTTCTGAGTTCTCTTTGCTCCCAGTCTCCAGGACTGATGTTTAGAGTATCTGGTATTGACAATACATTGCACCACACTTCTCTGTGAAATAATTAGATTTGTTGAGTCAAGCTTGATAGCTTTTAAAGTCTTGTTTTAAATTAAGCACTTATGAAGTGTGAAAGTTTAAAAAAATGCAAGTTTTAGTCTAGCTTACACCTTTTTTTTTGCTCGTATGATGCTTTCTTCACTTTAAAACTATTTTAAAGTAAAATGCAGTTAAGTAAAAGCCGATTAATTTAATTACTTTAAAATATTAAAGCATGCTTTTTTACAGTTTTTTTCACAGCTTTTTATAAATTGCAAAACAGCAAGTATGTTTGATTTAACACAAATGTTAGCATTTGAGTCATGCAAGATGCTTCTGTATCACCTTCAGTCAATTTATAAATTATATTAAGACAGTCAAAAATACAATGCAGTAGCCTTAAAAAAAAAATTCTGCCTTCCTCTTTTTGTGGTCAGTAGTTGCCTTCAAGTCTTACCTTCACAGAGACTTTGATTGAAGTAAAGATCATGACCTGTTTACATTTTAAAATCCCATTTCTTGGCTGACAGCAGGGCAAATAACCAGCAGTATCARTTGGATCCCTCTGCAGTCAGAAAACTTTTCATGGCAGTGACTATTACGTATTGTTAATGGTAATTATTCTTTGTTCATATACCCTTGCAGATGAAGGACATATGAAATAATCCACTGCTTTGCTCGCCTGTATTTTGTCAAATATTTATTTTAATGTTTCTTATCTGTACTCTTGCTTACACACAGATGTGTGAAAACATTATTAAAAATGTGGAACAATCATCTGAGCAAGAAAAGACATTCAGTTACAAAGCACAAGGACAAACTTAGGAACAATCTCTTGAAAGCAAAGAGAACTAGTCCACTGAATCATTTGCTTAGTGTCAATTATTACAGGTTACTCAGCAACGTGTTCTTCTATAGAGTTTTATAAAGATGATCAGTTTGCCAAAAATGCAGCAAGTCTGCTGCTGGGAGGTAAAACTGCTGTGAAACAATTAACACTTCTCAAAAACCCCAGCACAACTTATTCCAGTTGAACACAGTTCTTGACCACGTGGAGTACATGAAGAGAGCCCTGGGAGGGAGATACCATGAAAGCATGAAGCAGATAAGGGGGCCTGTTTGCAGGTAGGTCCCAGGGCAGTGGAAGTTCATGACAGTTTCAGTCATCAGATTTTTGATTTTTTTTGGAGGACCACTCAATGCACTACCTCACTGTAAGTTAATGAGCTAGTCTGTGAAGTTAGGATCAAGTAAATGGYCACCACAACTCAACATGGCTGAGTCACTGTATCTGTTGCCTGAATAAATAAAATCAAATGCAGTCAATATCAGTCTCCACAGACATTTCCCATGCTCTGTGTCAGTTTGTTATTAGTTTCTGGAAATATGTGATAGTNTTTTTTTTTTTTTTTTTTCTTACTGGCTCTGAACATAAGCTAAAATTAAGTGTGTGTTAGATTTCTGTTAATCTTATCTTCAGCAGCCCTCCAGCTTGACTACGTCGTTTATGTGTTTGCTTTGGCTTTATAACAGAACACTAACCAGTGAATTAAAAGACATTTTGTTCATGACTTGGGACATATTTAATGCTCATTTGTTCCTCTTAGTTCTAAATCTCTGTTTTACTGCACATGTGCCAAAATCAACATTGACCCTTCATCAAAATTAGTGCTCTGAGCTCTTAGTTTATTAACTTGGAGAGGGAAATGGTGATAGGGTGACAGAAGGAGAGCATTGAGTTGTGATTGCATTGCATCTTATTAGCCAATTATAAATGCATATTCAAAGTGTAGCTTAAAGATTTCTCTGTAAAAAATTTCAAAGGCACAGAAACAGAAGGTAGAAGGAAGTTTGTGACAAATGAGTACAGGGCAGGAATATGGTGGTCTAACTCAAGGCTTCACAATGATTCAGGGAGCCAACTCAGATTTTTAGTTCACCATATGGATAGTGACACAAGTTGCTAGCAGTCTCCTACATTATTAATGAATAAAAACATTGATAATTCAAAGTAATTAGTAAACAGAGAAGCAAACCCATCCATATCATCAGTCAAACACAGGAAGATAACACTAGCTGTGCCAGAGCAGCAATATACAATTTGTGGGGTCTAAGAATTCCGAAAAGGGCATGGTTATACTGTTGGTAGTATAAAGGCAGCATTGACATTCGGACTCCAGCACACCTGTGTCTGGATGCCACCGATGTAAGGGTTTAGGATTGCTTACACCACACCATCACAAATGATTTGGGGATTCGGCAAAAAATGAGGTAAGTTGTTAAGTAAACAAATAGAGAAAAGGAGGGAAGAGATACTGTATTAATAATAAAAGCTTATTTTTAGAAAACAAATTATCTAAAACATGGCACCCTCTGTGTAAATAAGTTAATGAGTTATATATGCTAATAATACAATCGGGAAGTAGAAACCAGYTTAGATAGCAAAGAGCTTACAGCTTTTATGAAGTACCCAAGTCCAATCTGTTTTCTGAAGCTGTCCTTTAGATGTTTGCAACACAGAACAGGAAACCATATTTTCTTTATCATAGGTGTGGAATGAAGGGTAGATTTGTGAGCAGGTAGAGAACGTGACAAAGCAAAAGCCACTAGATACCTGCTAATCAGGTATAAGAAGGAGGAACATTTTTTTCTTGTGAAATGTAGGTGGTTTTATTAGAACTGTGTCACTGTAAGTAGTTCCAGGAACCTTGGTGGATACCTTATATAAAGTATCCCTTCCCTTTATAAACTRTTTTATAGAAGATGTATTCTAAACAATGACTAATTTTTTGTTTTCTTATGGATTGCTGAAGAGCTAAAAAGGCAAATAGGTGTGCATGCCTGAACGGAAAGGCACATGTGTGAAGCAAGAAACAATATCTGAAGCATAATACCTTTACCCAATGTACATTAGACTTTCATCAGGTTAGATTTTGCAGCTGCTTGCCCTCCCTTTTCCTTAAAGGTGAAAAGCTTGGCTTATTTACCTGATTCTGTGACTATGCTAAATGCATGTATTAATTGTACGCTACAGCTTGGCTTCCTGATACGATCTTATAAGCAATATGCAAACAAATGCCTCATTGGCTTTAAATGAGCAAAATAATGTTAACCATTAAAATGTTGCGCAGAAAACATTCACATTGCCAGAGGTTTATGTCCAAAAAGGAGACAGAGGAGTCCTGCAACTTTAGTAATGAACAAAGGGAGAGGGCATGGGGTTTTTCCTATGAGGTCTCTCAAATTGTTGGAGGACACAGCCTCCTTTTTATCTTAATTTTCCCAGCTGCATCACCCTCTCCCTTTTCCCATTGGCTGAAGTACCTGGAAGGTACAGACTTCCCAATTTGCCTGCTACAGGTCCCCGTTAATATGCACCACCACCACCGCCACCAACCTCCTTGTATTATGTAGTTCTATTAAGTCGTTGTTCTTTTTCTCGATGTTCAGGAATTTAGCATAACCTTATTTGAGCAGGAGTCCCTGTCAAWTAGTAACATTTTCTGAAACTGATCGTTTCTCCTTATCCTTATAGGGTCTCTGGCCTTATGTACAAGCAGATTCACAGCCCCTGTTTGTAAAGACAYATTCATCTKACTCCTTTCARTGTTATGATTTGGGCTAAACAGCACTCGCCGAAGTGCCGGTCCCAGACGTTTTTGCCGTGAAAACAAAACCTACACTTGCCSCAATCAAGAGGTTTTTCAGTGTGGCTCCGAGCGTGGGGAAGGCTCTGCCAGGGGCTTTACAGCGGGGATTGGCGTGGACACTCGTTCACRAGGCGGGTGTCTCCCGGGGAAAGCCGGGCGGCGGGAGGAGCGGGTGCCCGTCGGTAAGGACACGCAAAATGCAGAGGGGACAGCCACTCCTCGGGGGACGCCGATGTGCAGCGGGAGGGCTCGGCGGCCCCGCCCGGCGGGCAGCAGTGCGGGACATGCCCCGGCCCTCGGCGTGGGGGCGGGCAGGGCAGCGCGGACACGCCCGGCCCGCGTTGCCCGGGCGGAGGCGGCGGCTGGCGGCGGCGGTGCCGGGGGTCGTGCGGGCAGTGCCCGCGGGAGATGTGGCTGAGGCTCCGGCAGGTCCTGCCGGTGCTGTGCCTCGGCGCCGCCTTCCCCCTGCTGTGGTTCGCGGCGTGGCAGGGGAGCCGAGGTGAGAGCGGGCGGTGCGGGACGCTCCGTCCCGTCGGTCCTGGGCGCGCAGGGCGGGCGGCGCGGTGGCACCTGCGGGACCCCTTTCGCGGCCGTCGGGGCAGCGCCGCGTTGGCTCCGGTGTGCCCGCCAGGGTCTGCCCGCCTAGAGCCGGGCAGCGAAAGGCTGGGGTCGCGGCGAGGAGCTCGTCGGGTCACCCCATCCCCTCCCGGAGCTCCGGACCCGCTTGGCTCTCCGGGCGCGCTGGGCACAGGAGGAACGTGCGTGGCCCCGAGGCTTGGCCGCGTGTAAGGTTGAGGGTGCGGGTCTCACCTGTTCCCCCGGTGTTTAACTGCACCCAGGCACAAGCTTGCGGTAACAGCTTACCGGATTTGATCCTTGGGCCACATTTGTCCGATTAAAAATACACTCCTAAATTTAAGAAACAATAAAAGTTTCTTTTAAAAAATTTTCCCTAACTTTTTTTTTCTCTCTCTCTCTCTCTTTTTTTTTCTTTTCTCTTTTTCTAAAAAACATCTTGCATTAAGATGGAAAGAAAAAAATCTAAGAGGGATTGCTGTGGCTGTCACTTTTAAAGTGTTTTTGATTTTCATATCAGGGACGATAAAGGAGCATTATCCATACCACCATTGTATTTGTGCCTCGCGTACAGTCCCTTCTTTTTCTATCCGTATTTCCATGACCAGAATGCTGTGTTCCAGAGAAAAATACCTGAATTTTTATATTTTATTTCTAAACTTTAAAATGAGACACCATCTTTTTATAATAGGTTATGTRGGTGACACATGCCAGATAGATCTACATAAAACCGTATCTAAAATTCTCTGAGCCAGCACAGGAAAGATAAAACTGATTATATTTTCCAAAAATAAATGAGAAGGTCTCTTCAAATAGTATCTCTGAGACTTGCAGACATGGCTTGTTACGGGTGAGGGGGTGGTTGGTTTGGGGTGAGGGAGAGAGAGTGGATCTTTGAGTGCTTCCTACATACATCTTTATAATAGATAGGTTTCAGAATTAGAATAAGAAGAATTAGAATAAAGCAATTAGTAATTTCTGGGATGAATACGAATCCAGCTAGCAGATAATTTGTTTGTATTAATTGTTCCTGTAACAAATACAAGTGGTGGTAGAGATCTTGTCCCCACAATGGCATGCTGATTAGAGTCAAAGCAATGCTGATCCTCTTGCCCTTCAGCAATTTTTTGTGAACTGTGTGGTTATTCGTCTTATAACACTAAATGTTTTCTTCAGTGGCACTCTTTCTAAGAGTGCAGAAGGAAAAATTAAGGGTGTGTCTTAAGAAACTAAGATCCAAGAGATGCCAGGATAAAAGCATTTGTCCAGTCTACAGCTACCGTCGTGTTGTCTTGTGGCTCATATTTTGGGATTCCTCATTACTGACATTACATTTTCATTTCACTTTTTTTTGCTGTTTCTCTCCATGCTGGGCTGTTTTGCCTTGGGTTTTTGTTTGTTTGTGTTTTGTTTATTTGTTTTGGGGAAGAGAGATAATGTGTATCGCAGCATATATGTGTTGTCTTAAGTTCTTCCACAGTTGTCTCCTCCTCCACAAGTAAACTGAGTAACTAATTCCTCTCAGATGGTGTAGTTTTCCTAATTACTATTATTACTGGCACCTGTTTTTTTAGCAAACTTCTATCCATTGCATATGTAAATATGTAGTCTTCAGAGACTCTAAATCTCACAAATGGTAAATAAAATAATTAATATCAATAACTAAAGGAAGAAGTRGCAGTATGTGATGAATGATTTTGTGTTCTGTTTATTTTACTGAAATTATAGCCTTTGCTCCCAAGGGTCGTTAGAAGACAAGCCTACTATCCATCCAGAAAACCCTAAGAACAGCCAGCCAAAGATAGCAACAACAAAGGTTGTTACCTTTTTCCACAGAGAGAGAAGCAGTGGGTGCAGACCAGCTAATGCTCTACTGTTGTCACAGGGTATTTGCTTGAGAAAGTGGCTTGAAATTAATATTTTGCTCTGAAAACAGGCAGATATCTATGCTTAGATGTTGTTAARCCTGTTTTTTCCTTCTGCGCTGCTGAATTTTGTCTCCATTGTCATGCTTAGAGCAGTACAGGAGTTCCCACTTTTGATGCATCTCAAACTGTGATGTGTGGGTTTTTCCTAATTCCCTTTTCACTTAGCCCACCAGTTACTGAGAGGCCAAGYACTGTTGCAGTGTGTCAGCTCCCATCTCTTTCCCTCATTTGTCACATGTTTTCTGGCTTATTTTCTTCCCCATGTGTTAAACCTCCCCTTACTTTTTTCCCTTCTTTGCTCTTCCCATTGAAATGCTTAGACTGCCCTTAAGTTTTAAATACAGTCTATCACACTAAACAGCAGTAGTCTGTAATATTGACTCTGGTTTCTATTTAGTTAATTGTTTCATGGATAGTAGTGATTCTGGGATAGTAAATAATCTTTGTACAACTAGGACAGGTCACCCGAGCTCAAGACTTTTGGTCTTAAGTACTTATATAATATGAAAATTACATAATAGCCCTGTGAAATATTGTTCAGTTTGTCCATGGTCTCAAAGCCTTTCAGCCTTTGAATATTAGAAGTGTAAATTGGGTATTGGCTCTGTCCTGATCTTTGTGCAAATAAAAATCTATAGATTAAGCCAGTGACCTTTGAACACCTTATGATAAAAGTAGCTTGAGAGATTTGAGTTGAAATATGTTTGCTGTCAATGACAGCAGTAAATAATCGGCTGCTTGGTGCTACTTCTGACTGTTACATGCAGCCTGAGTATYGACTTGGAGCTGTGAGACTAAAATCAAGTATAGGTAACTCAAACTGGCATAGCAAGAAAGATGTTCCTCACTCTTCCACTTGAAAATAAAAGATCCGAATCTACCAGTCAGTAGACATCAGCTGGTATATATTTTAATTATGGTTAGGAAGATGTTTCTGTGGTCACTTTTCCCAATGTYTTATAAATATAARSMRRWRKTTYMYWWTWAAWWWKGWKRWWMYTTTKKKRMCMRRAAAAAAGAAAAGTAATTATGGAGACTACTGTTAATGATCAGATCTTCAGMAAAAGCTAATACGGTGTCTGAAGTTGTGTGGTGATTCCTTCAGCACCTCGAGAGTGCTGCTGTTAGTGAMCAATCAGCTGGGCTCCTGCAGCAATTCCTGGTCCATGTCCTGCATGGTTTTCCTGTGAACTTTCTGGTCCCACCCCAGGCCCYGAGCCAAACCTATCTGAAGCAAAAGTTTGTATGTGAGCATAGGAAAGGCTGTTGTTAGGATGATGCAGATGTTTCTGCTTGTGAAACTGAGTTACGATTCACTCATTAATTCACCTGACCAAAATTGTTTGCTCTCAAAGARACAATCTTCATATAGATTTGTTGTTCTGAGAAATACTGCACAACTTACAATACCTGTCGTAATTTTCTCACACAGTTTCAGCTTCTGTTTTCCATGTAAATGTTAATCCATAAAAAAATCACAGTAAAGTAAATGTAAAGAGGTAGCAATTTTTCCACCATTTGAAAAACTGAAGGCAAAAACACATTATAAACTCATTAAGAACATACATACAGTTTCTTCAGAAGAAACAGTATTACTGAATAAAAAAGAAATTTTCATGTCTTTGCTAAATAACAATGAAATTTTTGTAAGTCATAGCAATGAGGTAAATCAATTCATCTCTTGTGGCAGTGCTTCTTCATGTTGCTCTCAMGGGTTACAAGTTTAAATCTCTTTGAATTTAATTGTAACGTGTTGTTACCCTCTTCATTTTGTCCAAGTAAATTAAAACTAAACTTTGGCTGGAGTTTAGGCGAAAGTGATGCAGAAATATGATGTCACAAGGATCTAGGCATGTTAATATATCTATGTTGAGTCAAACATCGTGAAACCTGAATTTCTTTATTTATTCTTTTGAGGTGAGAGAGCAAGAGAAMAAGAGAGAAACTATTCATACAATCACAGTCACAGAAGTATATGTAAGGATTATAAATTTTTTTAACATCTGCATTTTTCATTCGTTCCACTAATCAGGAAAAAAAGTTTCATCATTACAAACGGTTAAAGAGGTATTTCTGATAACAGTGGTTTTTTTTTTTTTTTTTGTTTTGTTTTGTTTTCCAGTTGAAATACAGTAATGCTAGCCCAGACAGCATGATTACACGTTTCTTTGTATTTCCAGTAATCTTTTGCCTATGGTCTGATG
>NW_026624065.1:68415-84125 GCF_030028575.1 Malurus melanocephalus | reverse complement strand
AAACAAACAAAAAAACCCAAAACCGAACAAAATACAACAGCCTTAAATAGCCCACTTAAAGTATTTACAGATCCAAAATTTTATTTCAAAATTCATGTGCAAGATTTAGAAAATCGGTGTAGTTTTCCTGGCGTCTAGGCTTCCAATTTCCTAAATGAAGAGTCTGCTGCTTCTTACTGTAACTTCAAGCAGGACAGTGCCTAAAGAGTAGAGGAACTGAGCCATAAATCTTGTGGTATAAAAGGAGGCCAGTTATTGTTGGGTTTTGTAGAGAAGGGGATGAGGGAGCATTTCTGGCCTCTCTTGGTTTGCTGGACTGTGTCTCATCACAACCTGTGCTTAAACATGAGTAAATGCATGATTTTTGTGCTTTCCTACTGYTGTATACTGAGTCTTCAGGAACAGRGTTTTATCTAGAAATACCTTMGTTAATGGCTATATATTTAATTAATTGTGTGTATAATTTAGTAAWTGTTGCTACCTCAGGAAGAGAAGTAAAATATTAAAAATACCAATGAGAACAAAGCAATAGCCATTGCTTGAAGTGAATAGGTACTACCTTAAAGCCAAAGTGTATCAATTATGGGCAAACACCATGCAATATCCATTCAATTTCTGTATTTTTTCACTTATGTTAGTAATATTGTTTTGCTATATGGTGATGTTCTGACTGAATGTTTTAAGATCACTTTTCACTACATTCTAATATAGGAAAAGGCTTGGGTGTAAAAGGAGGATTATTTGCCAACATTTAAGAAAATATTATTAGTGTTTAGTTGTATTTTCTTTGAAACAAGTTTGCTAATTTATTTTCAGTCAGATACAGTATGTAAATAGTTCAGTAAAAAGTATTCTATGCCAAACCCAAAAGGGAATCCATGTTTATTAGAAAATTGTGTGAGTTTTAAAAATCCAATTATTAACTTTGAGCTGCCTTTAACTCTGTAAGGGTGTGTGTTAGTTTTAATACTGAAAGTATTTTGACTGTCTCCCCAATGTGGCCTGTAGGGGAATAGAGGAAGCCTATCCCCTGCCCCAAATTGCTGGCACAGTGCTTTTCTTTGATGTCCTGGGTTAATGCAAAGTCCCTCCACTGCCTTGTAGCTCCTGATGTGGACCCTGTCAAAGGCGAGTAGACATCTCAAATGTGTTGGAAGACACAGAAAATACTGTGCTGTAAGGCTGTAAGAAAATAGTTAAAGGTAATGCACATTGCTGGATTTAAATGTTTGCCTAAGAACTGGCTGTTCTGACCTGAGACAGCGGCATTATTTGGGGAATTTTTTTTTTCCTTCCTTACTCAGAGAGCACAAAACCTGAGCGTGCGAAGCATGTAACAAGATTCAGAAAGGTCTCTCATATTAGATCAGTTATGGGGAGATAATAAATTGCCAGTTATTAGTGCAATGCATGCCTCAGTGGTTTAATGTGCCTCATTATCCTGAACAGTGAGCAGTGCTTCCAAGCACAGAGTAGAACATGATCTCTTGCAGTTAGTRTGCTTGTAAGTTTTCTTTTAAGGAGACCATTAACTAAATTTCAGTTTCTAAAATAAACAGTGTAGCTTGTAATGAAGAAATAGGAACAAGTTTCACTGCTAGACTGGAGTGTTTTCTTCCCTCTTTTCTGCCACTCCAAATTCTCCTTTTATTTTCTTTTCTGTTTAAGGAGGAGATAGTGATGAATTGTTCCACAACTCTGAAATATTGCCAGAAATGAAACTGAAAGCATTTATATTATTAGAGGAAATATATGTATGTGGAGCTAAGAGAAATAATCAGTTGGCTTTTAGAATGAGTATTTGCTTTAGAGATTAGTATTGTTTCTAAACAGTTCCAATTTCCAGTGCAGGAAGTTATATATATAATGTATCTATTAGGAGATAACACTAGATTGCATTTAAAACAATTTTAAATGTTGCTATCTTAGAATGACAGTATCCATAGGTACGTATGCCAATGTGTASTTAACAGAGAAAATGCTACAGTAGAGCTGAAAATTCATTGCAGAAACTTTGAGYGCTRTCACTGTGTCCTGGAGGTGGCTGGSTCTTTTTTTTCTCCCATGGCTTGTAACCAGTGTAGCCCCATGAACTTTTCCTAGAAGAGAGATTCAGTGAACCATTCTTAGCACAGCAGAGTGATTCATCTTCAGCTCACCAAGGGGAGAAGAAGCCTTTACAGAGAATCACAGAATATGCTGAGTTGGAATGAACCCACAGGGATCAATGAGTCCGACTTCTGGCCCTGCACAGAGTCATACTATGTGCCTGAGAGTGTTGCTCAAATGCTTCTTGAAMTCTGTCAGGCTGGTGCTGTGTCCACTTTCCCCAGGGAGCCTGTTCTGGTGTCCAAACACTGACTGGGTGAAGAACCTTTTTCCTGATACCCAACCTAAACCTCTCTGACACAACTCCAAGCCATTCYCTCRAGTCCTGTCMCTGCTCAGGAGAGTGGAGAGATCAGTGCCTGCCCCTCTTTTCCCCTGGTGAGGATGTTGAAGGCCACACTGAGCTCTCCCCTCAGTCTCCTCTTTTCCAGGCTGAACAGACCCAGTGCCCTCAGCCGCTCCTCACACGCTTCCCCTCAAGGCCCTTCACCATCCTTGTGGCCCTCCTTTGGGCACTCTCTAATGGTTTAATGTCTTTTTTATGTCACGGCACCCAAAGCTGCCCCCAGCACTGGAGGTGAGGCTGCCCCAGGTCAGAGCAGAGCAGGACAATCCCCCCGTGCCCGGCTGGCGATGCTGTGCCCGATGTCCCCCAGGACAGTTGGCACTCTTGGCTGCCACAGCACTGCTGACTCACATTCATTGACCCGGACCACGAGGTGCCTTTGCAGAGCTTTGCTCTTCAGCCTCTCATTCCCCAGTCTGTCCATACATCCAGGGTTGCCCCTTCCCAGGTGCAGAATCCAACACTTTCCCTTGTTGAATGGTTGGTGATTGCCCAGCTCTGATTTTTTGGGATCTCTCTGCAGGGCTGCCTTTACCTTCATTTGCTTTTGGTGGTTTTGCTGTAGGTCCTCATCTTGCTCTTTTCTGGTTTTATCCTGACACTGCTCACTGCTGATGGAGCCATTGTTGGACAAGGCATTGCCAAGTCAGGCAATTGCTGGGCACAGAGTGTTTCATGMTGTCCCAAAGCTCCTTCTCCCTGGCCCTCCTGTTCAGAAAGCACAGTATTTGTAAAAACGTCTTGTGTCTTTCTAAGCACTCTCTTGCAAGCAGCTGTTTTAGTTCTCTGGGGATCATTAGATACTGAAAGAACATTTTCCACACACAGATCCATTTAAAGTTAAGGACTGTTGAAATATTTAAGGTGTTTAGCTTCATGTTGCTTTCTAAACAATTTTTCCAAAGGCTTAGTAATAGCTAATGTAGTTAATTTRCATGAGCTCTAGTAAAATTTAGAACATTTCATGTTCTATTTCAGACTATATATTTTTATAATAAATTCATTCTTCACTAAGGATTCTTTTTGTCAAACCCTTGCTTCCTGAGCTGTCAAAATCAAGTGAGATAAGTGATTACTGAGAATTTTTTTCTCTTAACTGAAGAGAGGCTTCAATTCTGAAAGACTTAAGAACRTAGTTTCCCTCTTCTGGCCTGAAGAAATAGGTAAGGCTGATTACAAATGCCAGGTTCTTTGGGTRCACTCAGTGACAGCTGAGTGTTGACATTTTATTTGCAAGAGGCACCTGTGATATTTTGGTAGGCTCACCTGTAGGTAAGCAAATAAAACTACAATTGCTTGGTGTTTGCCTAAAAGTGAGTCCAGTGGTGACACTGGTGATTTTGAGTCATGCTGACACTGCATGGCTGAGAGAATTGTGAAGAGAGGGACTATGATGTTATAACTTGCCTGCAATTTCATTACTAATTCCTTCTATAAATTGGAATTTAAAGAAAAATGCACATCTGCTACTCTATCTTTACCTTATACCTCTGAATTTGTCTTGGAATTGCAAGATGCATCTTCGTCATGTTTACATCTTCTATTTGGAATCACTTTCCTTCTATGAAAATAGTGTGATGGTTATCTGTGAGTACCTAAATCAGCTTAAACCTTCTGTTTTTTATTTTATTCATATACATGCTAAAGAAAAAGAGCTAAAGATTGCATTATGGCATTGGAAACACAGCTACAAAAGAAAASCATAAACAAGAAAGTGTAATCCTACATGGCTACTGATGAAAGGGATTTTTCTTAGGTATTCCAAAAATTTACTTTGTTTGGGGTTTTAGCTCTCTAGCCTTATGCGTTGTTGAGAGATTTTTTAAAATTTGAAATCTATTTTAATGTGTTTTATATTGTTTAAATATAGACTTTTCATCTGTTTTGATCTTCCATTTGTTTTGCTTTTATTTGTTCTTATTTTTTTCAGGGAAGCCTACTTTAATCAAGTAGAACTGTCTTGTTGCATGCAGTGTTCCCCTCCCTTCAGCAATGCTCAATTTATGATCATAGCTGCATAGTATAAAATACTCATACATACAAATGTCTTTCTTACAAGTCAAAACATTTTTAAGAGTGTCAGAAAATTTTAGGAAGCATTTATTTTATGGGCATTTTACTAAACATACTTGAAAATTTTAATGAGGCAAACAATGGCAGTATCGATCACATGAATATTTCTTTTTATCTAACCACTTTCTTTCTAAATGTTTTAAACTTCAGAGTCTTCCAATCACACATTTATTGATCAAATAAAGGACTTGAGTTTAATGCAAATGAAACTCCCATTTTATCCAAAATGGATATTAATTCCAGTTTGAAACACCTCTGCAAATCCTCACAAATTTTTATTACCTCTGCATTTTGCTCTTAGTCTCTTTTACAGGTTASAATCCCTGGAAATTTGTTTGATAAAAAAGACAAGCCATTACTTAATTATACTTTTCAATGTGAAAAGGGTCTTCAAGGTTTCTTATCTGTGAAAAACGTAGCACCTTCCCCTGCAACTCATTGTCTTTCACTCATGTTTTCCTTATGGATTTCAYATTTTTGGTTTTGTCTTCAATTTGCCTTCACCCAGCTGTGCTGCCTAAACTCTACCTTCTTAATACTCTTCCAGATGTCTTCTCTTGAACAAACTTTATTATTATTATTTATGCATTTTGGTGATGTCATTTTCTGGACCATCTGCCATTCTTTAACTTCATTCCTTCATATAAATCACCTTTCTGAAAAGAAATTWTGTTCTTATTGCAGGAAATGACTTAGATATGTACCAACACGAGTTGCTGGAACTTCAAAAAAGACTATTGTATGCTGAAAAGGAAAATAAAAAAAGATCACAYGAACTGAGCAGTGCCCTAGATGAAATTAAACGTATAGTCGCAAGAAGAATGAACATGACAAAAAATCACACAGGTTTGTAGGTGTTTCTCGGGGGTTTTTTGGCTATTGGTTGGTTGGTTGGTTTTTGTGGGGTTGGTTTTTTGTTTGGTGGTTTGGGGGGGTTTTGGTTTTCTGTGGGACACCAACATGTAAAGTTTAGTGGTCTGGCTTCTTTCCATTGTTGCCTTACAGACTATTGTACATCTCCATACATCTGCACACTGTCATTGCATGCAGTAGATTGATAGTTTGATTTTGTTCCTTAAAATAAATGATCTMATTGTGCAGGATCTGCCTTCCTCCCTGTTGAGATTGGCAGAGCTACTTCCCTGGGGAGAGAAGGGGAGTTAGAAGAGGCATCTCTGTGCTGGTGACATTTCATAGCATATCCCAACTCCAGAAAGAGTCTGGGTGTGTCTGAACACTGCCATTTAACAATTCCTATTTTCATTCAGTACAGCAGGCTGGTAACCAGACTAAAATAAGGAATTAACCCGGACTGTTATGGGGGAAGAAAAAACAAGGTGTATTTCTTTTTTGTACAGTCAGATTTGTTTCCCCTGATCTTCCCTGCCAGTTTTTGTGTGTTTATTCATTATTAATTCACTGGGACTGCTCTGATGTGCATAAACAAAGGGCTGAGCATTGCCAGGGTGGTGGCCTTAGGAGCTTTAAAATAGTCATGTTGTCAGCAGCCCCACATACCGTGAGCAAAGAATGATGCACAAAATAGTAGTAAAGGAGAGTCCCCTTCCCCCTGCTCTTGATTCGTATTGGAGCCAGCTAAATATCAGAGTATTAAACATGTCAGTTCACAGGATTTAAGGCAGAAATTGCATAAAATCACTGAAAAAGTTTCTTTTATTTTTACTTACCCTTCTGCTTCCCATTGCAGCCATGTTTTCTTGTACAACAAAAATGAAAAGGTTTATTGTGTTCAATGGAACTAAATTCCCCTGCCCAGTACTTGATAGGTACTACTTCCAAATAAACATTGAAAGTCCTTGGAAAGATGTGAAGGTGATAAAAAAGGAAAATTTTCTATGCAGAAAAATTTCAATATATTGAACCACTTAACAGTGTGGGAGGACTTGTGGGTGTCTCTCTCATACACAAATTTCTGGGCATATATATACATATATGCTTGTTTGAGGTTTTTTAAACTGTTTTCTGTAAGGTAGAGAATCTCTTTTGAGTCTTAATTTTCAGTGGGAGTATCCTTCAGAAGCGAAAAAAACTTAAAATACATTCAGTAAGCCTCTGCCTTCATTGATCTAATAAAGTTGTTGTTGGTCTCGTGAGACTTGTATGTAACTTTGAAGGGTGGTAAATTTTGGAAGTTATCTTAGATGCATTTCTTAGGAAAAATAACTTTCCATCCCAGTCAATAAACCTTCTGTTGATTTCATCTTTATTTTAAAGCAGTAAAGAAAACAAATCCCTGCTTTTCTCTTAACTGCTTTAGTCTTTTGTTTCATGAATAGTTTTTAAAGGCCTGTATGTGGTTGTCCCTTTTACCATAGAACTTTTTATAACTGGAGAACTTTTGCTTGAGCTGTGAAAACCACCATGTGTTGCTTTTTGGGGAAAACATTTAAGTTTATTAAGTAGTAAAACCAGTTATTCATCAGAATCTGTGTTTCTTTCCATTTAAAAATTGTTTGCCAGCTATGTAAAAAAAAAAAAAAAAAAAGCAAAACCAAACCAAACCGTTTTTTTACTGCTGCCTTTGAAATAATTTACTGTGTTTTAAGATGACTCAATCCTGCACGTGTGTACACACAGGGAAATATGGATGGAGTTCCCAGGGTGTTCAAGCTTGGAGATCTGCCCCATCACCTGGGTGGGAAGGAGTTCTACTGGGAAATTCTCAATTTAATATAATGTCATATATATGACTTATAATCACTTCTGAGCAATAGTTCTGATTCAATAACCTTCTGTGTGGCAATCTGCCAGCATTCAGTTGAACAAAACAAGTGAAGCAACAGGCTTCTCATGCTGACTTTTTATGTGTATCTCTGGGTTGGTTGTGTCTTTAAGATGATGTCAAGTGGAAAGAGTTAAACCTCCCCAGAAAACTCCCCGTGCATCTTGCAAACATGTACTACTACCTACCTCACCTTCGAGARTATGAGGATGCAAGTTTCCCAAATGTTATTTTTGGGCAACAGAGAACTGGAGGTAGGAAATAAAGTTTGGCTTATATTTTCCATATGTTTGCATTTTATATAACATTCTAGCAGTAAAGCACACTTAAAAGTTCAGAATGGGCTTTCTCCCTTAACTTTATAATGTTGCCAAGCTGAATGAATTTTAATGGCAATAGCAGAAGTAATTTGTAAATTTGTAAATTTTGCCCACTCCTATTTCAAGTCTTATCTCAAAGTATTCTGAAAGCCTTTTGAAATATCAATAGAAATAGTCTTAATTGAAAAACAAAATTGTTTTTGGTTTCCATCATACATTCATATAGCTATGATGCAGTAGCTGACATTTCTTTCCCCACAAAATTAGTATGGATGAGGAAGCCAAGGCAAATTTACGATGCAGTCAGTTTGCCAGGGTGAGAAGCAAAGAAAGGAGAGATATGACCATGTAAAGGATATTAATATATCAATGTAGCCTTTTCATCCACAACAGAAATCAGCTGACACTGTAGAAATCATAGCAAATTCCAATGAGCTATAATACAAAGTAGAAACATATTGTCCTGTCATGTGACAGGTAAAAGGAACATACAGAAATGGTAAACAATGAAGGTGGTCAACCATTTTGCAGAGTTTAGTATTTTATTGATTTTTTTACTTTTCTATAGGGTGATCTTATATGAAGACACACTGGCAGCACTTTTGATTTAACTAAAAAAAAACCTTTGGCCTTGCTCATGACAATGGATAACTTTCTACAGATTTCTCATTWGTAGGTGTAGTTGTAGCAATGTGATCTAGTGTTTTAGTTTTCACTGGAGTGCCCATCGATCAGTGTCACTAATAAAAAAATGCTCCATGTTTAATCTTCTTCTATTTGCACAGGAAAATCACAATAGCAAGATTGCATTTTACTAAGTACARGTGTATTTGTGGTCACATCAAATCAAAATTAAAATATAATTTCAGCTTCCCTTAAAATTACATGGTTTGAGGCATTCTCTTTTTGCAGTCTCCCTGGTGATGGGTATTCCTACTGTGAAAAGGGAAAAACAAAATTACCTGATTGATACACTGCATTCCCTACTATTCGAACTTTCTGAAGAGCAAAAGAAGGACTGCCTAATAATCATCTTTATAGCAGAGGTGAGTKTGCATGGAAAGGTGCAGAATGCTGATAGACAATATGGAGATTTATGTCTAAGAGTAACAGTGCAGGAGAGGCTGCAAAACACTGTTAGCTTAGCCTTTGGGAGGGATTTCTTCAGRGCTGGAGGAGATGGTGAGCAGTTGGTGCCTCAGTGCTCCTATGTGGGAAAAAAACCCCTGTAATGCAGGTGATCAAAGGGTAAAAAGTTGTATTTGCATTTATCAACACAGTCAGATTCTCGAACAAAACTGTATGAACTCATTATTTATCTCTGAAAGTAAGGATTTCTGGTTCCAGAATGAAATGTTAAGTCCTCCACAGAGAAGTGCCATAGAACGTGAAGAAAGTAAACTTAGTTTCACAAAATTATTTATCTGCTGGTTTGAGAACATGTATCTTGCAAAACATCTTAACATATTGGAGCCTTCTGCATGTGTTTTGGCATTTTCCCATGCAAGAGAAAACTGTTCAGAGCCTTGAACATGTCTGGGAAAGTAAATAGTGCTCTAGGTAAGATATTAGGGATAAATACATTTTTTTCTCACTCAAAAATGTCTTGTTTACATCAGAAAAAAAAAGCCACAGAAGGGAATTAACTAGTGATAGCTTCTTGCAGGTAAATTGACTGTGCAATTATTCAGACTTCATATTTATTTTTCATATTTCTTTGTCCTTCCATAGACAGCATTAGATTCATGCATGTATTCATTAGCAGTTACAATTTGCTTTTTTTATGGTTTATCCATCACTTTTGCAGGTGTAAAAGTGTCAAACAGAGTATAGTTTACTTTAAAAAGTTTGGCCGTGACTTCTACTTTTCTGTTTGGATCACAATGATGCATACAGAGGACCAATTTTATTGGCTGTAATTCCTCTTTAGAATAGGTTTTAGGATCTGAACTTACTTTGCAGTTGGTATTTCCCAATGAAGAGCCCTGGCAGTTATGAATTTCTTATTACAGGGCTTCAGAGGGTTCTGTGAATTTTTAAGGGTTAACTTCTGAATAGTTTCCCTCTGTGGAGAGACTCAATGTGACACTTTGAACAATCAGGAGCTGTGGTTGTAGTAATTCTCCATATCAGCCAATTTAGGATTAAACTGCCTAAATTGTAAGAATTACTCTCCCTTTTCTCCCAACCCCAAAGTCATGTTCTCACAGCTTCCATTTTTTCAGCCATGCAGTAAATTGGAGCAGGTAACTGTGCTGATATGAGAAGTGATAAGAGCATTTTATTATGAGAGGAAGACAGGTGTGTTCACTGGTCATAAATCCACACCTTCCTTTTTCCCAGAAACTTTCAGAAGATCAACATAAATGTTTATGATGGTAAATGTCATCATGGGTTAAATCAGAGTAACTTATTGTCTGAGTTTTAAGTTCTGGGTATTTTTTTTTCTTATCACAGTTCTTCGCTTCCTTTTTATTTATTAGAAATTTAATATATAACTGATAACAATTATTTGTTTATTTAAAGAAAAAATTCCGTACTRCAAAGACAGATATTGAGTTGCTTTAGTAATCACAGCCATAAAACTTTGCACTCTTAGTGTAGTTAACAGATGTGTTTTGCACACTAAAACKGTTACTTTTATGAAACAGCAGTAATGAATAAGTATGTCCTCAAAATTTCCAGACAAAGAGCCATAAGTTTGTTGAATGAATAACAAAGTAAATAAAAMATTTAATCTCTGGCTTTAGAATATTTTGTTTAGGTGACTCTTCTCCTCTGCTTTAGGCCTCTTTTATGATTTTTGGATGACCCTAACCAGCTCTTTTCTACTGTTTAGAGTTAAATAGCTGTGCTTTACTGGCCTAACTGAACAGAATTTTAGTCAGAAAATAKCCTGGCCTTCTGTAAAAGCACTGAAAAACAAAATGCAGAAATGACAGCAGGAGAGAGTTAGAAGCAAAAGTGAACTACATTGAAAGTTTGGTTGGCTTGAAAAGCCCCTACTGGCCTTTAGTAGAAAAGCTGCTGTAACATGGCACRTTTGTTCGGAAGGAAAAGAGTTAGAGAATAGAAATTGTTTGCATATAAATATTTCGTGAAAAGTGTTGTTTATTACAAAAATGGGTGACTTCTAATGAAACCCTCCCTTGTTTTCTTTAGGTGGATGCTGAGTATGTTAAGACTGTTGCAGAAAATATTAAAACCAGGTAAGGCACACAAAGTGTAACACCCAGTGTGTAACCACCAGTGTGAACACATTGTGAGCTTTCATGGAAAGAATTAAAACATTTCAGCAGTGAGATGGAACTGCTGAGTAATGAGGTACAAGTGTACTCTTGGAATGTGTGCCATAACATACTGTGAAATTCAGAACAGAATTATGTACATCAGTTTATTTTTCTTTTCTTATTTGATGATGTGCTTTAACCAGTCAAGGTCTCAGCTTAAATCTTGGATTAATATTTACTTAATAAAATTAATGATACAATTCATGCACCTGAGGCTACATGTATTAGGTCCCCTCTGACTACACAAACCTGCAGTGCATTCTGCCATCTGTTATAGAATCACAGAATCCCTTCCCTGACTGGAAGATCAATGGAGTTCAACCATTAGCCCATCACTGCCACCACTATGTCCCCAAGTGCCACAYCTACATGTTTTCCCAGATGTCTTTGTTTCCTTTTTTAAACTATTTTTCATGAAGACAATAGACTTGGGACAGCAATGGGATTACATTTATAATGTTAGAGTCTGTAACATGATGGACAATATGAGATGGGTATTCTCTGCTTTGCCAAATTAACCTTAGAGATGTCAAATTGAAGCCTCGTTCCCACTGTAGTTCTGCTTATCTTGCTCTTACCATTCTTGAACAAGATCCCTAGAGGAGTTGACCTTTTCCTTCTCATTTGAGGGTTCCTGCACTCCTCCTTCACTCAGTGGTTTTCCAGACTGTTTCACCTGTGGGTTTCCCCCAGAAGATTCCTCACACTGAGCCTGTTAGCTAAGCTGTGTTAATCATTTCCTGCTTCCAGAGGGGTAAAATTCCAGTTTTCAGCTGGGAATGCTGCAGCCAGGACAAGGGGTAGAGGCACTTTCTTGGCACCGCCAAGGTACAATATCTACAGCAATTCAAACATTTAGATCATTTTGATTATTTCTTTATGGCTTTTGGAAAAAAAAAAACAAACCTGCAGAGTAGATGCTTGGTCAGGGTTCCACAGTAAGATGAGATTATTTTGTCCATAATGCTGGTACTCTGATGAGCTTAATTTTTAGTGTTATCTTTTTTACACTAATCATAGGAAATGGGAAATGCAATTTTGAAAACTACCTGTTTTGTGTTGGGTTTTTTAAATGTATATGGGGGTTGTGGTTTTTTTGTTTGAGTTTTGTTTGGTTTGGTTCATTGGTTTGTGGTATTTTTTTGGAGGAAGGGGGAGGTTTGACTTCAAGGTTTGGATCCCAAAGTAGTTACCCATTTTTTCAATGTCTCTTTAAATGGAAAATTTTTCCTTGGAGCAGAGACTAGATGCAGACTCCCTATTTTAAACTACTCTGAGACAGTATTATTCTGCTTAGAAAGTAGAGCTGCAGCAMGGGTAAGGACACAGGGAGCTCTCATGCAAGGGGAAACAGTTGTGTGTTGTTCTAGATAGTGCATTTGGTTGTAAATTACTGCTGCCTAAATTACTGTAAAATACTGCTATTTTGGCAACTAGCTCAGGATTGTTAGTAAGCATCTACAGATGCAGGACTTCTGAGACACACTTCTCTCAAGTGTTTTCTGAGACTTGGTAGAGTTCCTAATCAATCTGTTTTGATGGTTGTTAAAGATCTCTTCTTGRTTCCAAATTCACAGTTTTTTGCTGGAGTTATGAATTCCACCTGGGGAGGAGCAGAGCTAAGCCTGGAGAGCTGCTGTCTGTTGTTTCCCTCWAAAGTCTTTTTGACGGATGGGGTTTCACTAAGATTCTCTTCACAGCTTCCCCAGAGAAGTCCAGTCTGGAGTCCTAGAGGTTATTTCTCCTCCTGCTTCTTATTATCCAGATCTTTCTAACCTGAAGAAAACATTTGGGGATTCTGAGGACAGAGTAAGGTATGATGGCTATATAAAACCTAAAAAWTTTTGCTAAGAGTGTAGAATGGAAAATTCAGAAAATTGTTGAGCTGATAATGTTGTTGTGTTTCAGAGCTAAAGGACCTTAACTTTACTTTTAAAAAAATTTTATTACACAAGGGGATCTTGAGAAAAGCTATGCTGCACATTARCTTCAGGGTGAGAGCCAAGGTGTCTGCTTTGGTTCTTGATTCTAAAAGGCAATAGGCTATATGATCTGGTCATAAAAGAAAAAATAGAAAAACCTTTAATGTGACCAATAACACAGAAAAAAAACCCATGTGGCCCCCTATTTAACTACTGRCAGCTACTGTGGTTTTAATTAATGACCTAACTTTTGGTGATCATGGACTTTTAATCTACTGTTAATACATCCTAAATGGTGATTTCATTCATTCACGTGCCCTAAATTCACTAAGACAGAGATTATACCATTAAAAAAAATATTTATTGGTGGAAAGTAATTTACTTTCAATCAGCAATAACTATTTTATCAGAAGTGCAGCAGTGCTACAGTGCAGCAAGAGAGCTGCAGTACTRAAAGTTCAGGCWAGAGAAATCAGCARGTATRTGTATGTATATGTATGTATGTATATTGTCTTTATAGATAAACCTTACATGTTTCATAACATTAACAATTTATATACTTTAGTTTTAGTTATGATTAGATATGAAGGATACACTTTTATGTTAATTAAATACTGCAAAATTACTCTTTAGTCTTTCAGTGTTGATTATCAAACATCARCTTCATCCTCTGGTAAAATAAAAGATTGCCCAACATCTATGTTGATATTTAAACCTGAAAATTAAGTTTATCAACTTGTTTTTGTGCTGCTGAAATTACTTTTTCATCTTTGAATAATCCATGTGTGTTAATCTCTACTGTTCATAAAATAATGAGTAGAATCTTGTGAGTCATTTGATATGAATAACTTGTTAGACATTATGTTTCAAGTGCCACTGATATAGATGAAAATTTTTATTTAATGTTAACTTTTATAGGAAAATAAAAATATTTAATGTTGACACTGATTGTAGAGAAATGCTTTTGCACTTAACAATGGGTTCAATATTCAACCTTACAATTTTATTGTAGAGACAAAAAATGCAGAGCATTAGAAGTTCTCTTATTATAGAAATAACTCTTGCAACCCTCCCAAAAAGCTTATCAGAATTTGCTGCTTATGTTTAGGTGGAGAACTAAACAGAATTTGGATTACAGCTTTTTAATGCTATATGCTCAACCTAAGGGAACATTTTATTTACAGGTATGTCCRTATTATCATTAAGTAGCAGCAATACCTCTGTACTGATAATTAGCTTTGGTAATTTTAATTTGTTTCAAAGGCCTCAATAAAACCAGCAGTCTGTAGAAATTTTCTGTGTATTTTGCCCGTGCTCTTTACAAACATCTATATTTCTGTATTTATATACATCTTGCAGCCTGGTACTCTTTGATTAAAACCATCTGTACCTTCCTGTCATGTGTGAGGTTGAATAGCAAGGTAATTGAAGCATGAAACCTTTATCTGATTAGGTTAAAAATGTCGGGGTTTAATATCTGTTTATTTACTACAACCAGGAAAAATAATGGTGATTAGGTCCAGGTTATAGCCCAGAYCACAATGAACTGAAATCTTTCAGACAGGGAAACACCAGTAGAGTGGTTCTTGAGATAAGGTCAACTACAAGTTGGCACAGATCCTATATTCTCCAGAAGATTTTGTGTTAGCCTTTTGAGAATATCCCCATGCATTTAAGCTTAGCTTTAACCATCATTCTGTAATTGTCCTAATTTGCACTCCATAAAGATCATAATCTCCACCAGAGATTCCAGAATGTATCAGAGCTGTTCAATCATGTATCAGATATATAAAATTTCACATAGCTCATTAATGTCAACAGTTTTTAAAAAAGCTCAGAAGAGTGTTTTGCCTCGGAGTCTATCACGTAAGGACATCACAGGACTCCTGGAAGCAGAGGACTGCAGGACCTGCCATCTCCTTCAGTTCTTCTCAGGATTCAACACAAACACATTTCAGCTGGGCTGCTTAGAGTCCCCATGCTCTGGTCTCTACTGTGAATCTCCTGCATAGGTGCTCAGGAGGCAGGGGGCAAACAAAAATGCTGTCTTTTGAACACTTGCAGTTGAATGGAAAATGAAGTATTTTCCTGTGGTTTTTGTAGTTTTTGAGAACATTACCCAAGTTTGCTAAGTGCACTAGAGCATTAAGGTGTAGGAAACCTGGTGAAGGGAAATGTTAAGATGCTGCAGACTCTTACTGTCCCTTCCTGTTACAAAGTTCTACAAGCATTCATATTTGCACCAATGGCAGACTTATTTATTTGTATTTTTAAGAAAATTTGAGAACATGTGTTTTCTTATCGGAGACATTATAGAAGGACTGAACTGCATTATTAAGAGCAAAGCCTGGATTTTGGTGGTCTGGTGGGAGTTATGTCTGCTTTCAGACTTTTCTCAGAAAGAACCTATACTTTCCTCATACCATGGCTCATACTGTTCCTACTATATCCTAATCTTTGTATGCTCAGCCTGAAGCTACTCCTGTAGATGCTGGTCTGCTAAAAACTACTCTGTAGAGTGCAGATAAAAAGAATGAACACTTGCTGCCATAAACTTAGTTATATCCTCCCTCTATTTGGAAGTCTTRTATTAAAGGAAAGCAAATAACTTAGAACTACTTTTCCTTAGCCTGGCACAAAGATTTACTTCAGTAACCTTAAGCAAAACTTGAGCTAGCTTAGATTTTATTTACAGTTTAGTCAGGAACAGTATTGTTTGGGTGYCTGATATTAACTCCCAAACCTTGAAAGAAGATGAGCATACAAAATTAGTTTGGTGTCTACAGAGCAGTTGATGTCRTGAGTCAGACAAGATCTTTGCTCAATAAACACTTGTTCTAGGATACTGCTGAAACAGGATTTAAACAAGTAGTTTTGTGAAGAGCATTGAAGGTAACAGGTATAAGG
>NW_026624065.1:54505-68234 GCF_030028575.1 Malurus melanocephalus | reverse complement strand
AGAGCCCCTTGAAGCACTTACAATACTGGGATCATAGCATAGCCATAGMCATAAAAGCAGACAATCCAATCCCAGCCTAAGTAGTGGAACATGCATTTACATGCATTTGTTCTTTCTGTCCATGCTGACTTTGTTAATTCTGAAATARTCAGACATTTCAAAACTCAAAGAAACACAGATACAGCAGTTTTTAAGRGTTTTCTATTAGCACTGAGAAGCAAAAATAAACCATTAAATAAAACTTTTCATTTCTTCAGTTAAATTCTGTTGTAAAGTTCTAAATTAACTGAACTACTGCTATGCGTTTTTTTATCACCTCACGTGGAGGCTGGGGAAGCTTTGTGTTTTTATATGTAATATATTGCCAGCAGCACTTATCTGTACAMCATTATTACAAGTCCTTGAGTGTGTTTCTCTAAGGCTTAGGATTTAAAGCCTGAGCAATATCTCAGTCAGTTCATTAGGAGTCTTTATGTGTTTTTTTTTTGTTTTCTTCCCCTCACTAGAGTTATTCAGTACGGCATAAGAACATAGGGAAAAACAAGTGGCTGTAAGCTGAAGGAAGAAAAAAAATTCAAATTAGGATTTAGGTGCAAAGTATTAAACATTCAGGATAATAAAATATTGTATTGCATACTGAAAAAACATACTGAAACCTCTAAGTAATGGCAGATGTTCTCCAAGAAGATGTGCTTTAGTTGAACACAAATTACAGGGTTACTGAATAACTTTTAATGGCCTGTTCTACATGGGATATCAAACCACATCCTCTAATAATCGCTGTCAGCTTCAGGCAAGACCATTTCAGACCTAGCACTATACAAAATTACTTCCTGATCATAACCATATTCCCAGTCACTTTGCATCACAGCCTCTATGCTTTTAATCTTCGCTGTTTTTAGATACTTTTCTATCATGCCTCTCAGTATGGTGGCCTCCCTAGGTTTTTGAGATACAAAAACCTGAGTTTTTGAGTCTGTTTTTCATTCTTTTTTGGTGCCTCTCAATTAAAGGAGAGTATCCTCTTTAAGGATACTCATTCTCTAAAACATTCTTTGATTCTTTGCTTTTCTCCCTTTACATATTGCTCCTGGCTAATCCTCCAAGATAATTTAATTTTATGCAAGATTTCTTGTAAATTTATGTTTTGGGGTTGTTTTTTTGTTGWCRTTCTCTTCTGCATAAYTCCCAACTCAACCCAATCCCAGATCTCGGAATCTGTTAAGAATCATTCATCTTGATCAGTTTGTCTCTGTCTATTTTTTGTCTTACCATCTGCAAAAAGGGTCAAAACAGATCTCTTAATCTCACCTTTCTAACTTCATTCTGCTGCCTCCTGGGTTCACTGTTGCCAACACATTTCTCATCAGCCAGCCCTACACATGTAGTGATGCTCAAATTCAGCTAAAAGCTGTGGGCCTGATCTCTCAGGCTCTTGATGATGTCTCACTGCTGAAGACACAAGATTAGCAGAAAATCATGTTTTGGTTTTTGTTTTTGTTTTTTTTTTTTTTTTTTCAAAGCATTAATTTTATAGCTATTTAGCTTTCTGAAGCAGATTCCAGCACCACCAGACATGCAGCAGGGCCAGTGAAGTACAGCAGTTAAAATAAATTACTGTATGATTACCCTACACCCCAGCAATATTTTCCTGAAGTCTTAGCCTCCTCTTCCTGTGTTTTCACACCCATGCTGAATTCAAACCATGAATACTTGCTCCTTAATTACTTCTGGAATACATTTATTTTCTTTGTGTCATTGCCTCCACCCTCCTTGTTTGGATTAATTTTCCTCGGCATTAGTAGCCGCAGCAGCTTCCAAATGCCCACTTCTTCTCTCAAAGCCAGGCAAAAATGCACCCAAGGCCTTTCCCATTTCCTTGATGGATGTGAGTCTCTTCTGCCAAGTACCCTTTAACTTGCTATACTGCTGTTCTCTGTGCCAGCCTTTACAACACCTCGGAAGCTCTGTGTATTCCTGTCCTTCAGGGGATTCACACAGCACATCCCTTCATTACCAGGATTCCCTGGGACACCTTGCTTTCCACTGGCATCTCAGTAACCATGCACAGTCCTTCTCAGTCACCTGGTATGAGTGACAAAGTCTGCCCAGGCTACCAGAGCTTTTAACCATCTGCTTTAGATACCTTTCTTTTTCCTGCTTGTTCAACCTTTTCTTGTTGCTTATCAATGCTTATACAACCTAGGTACAAATTGTTTCTTGTTGTCTTTCTCAACCTCTTGTCTTTTTGCTTAATGTTTTATTCTAAGTGAGATCTCTTTAAGGAAGGGAGTTGTCCTTCATCAAACAAGGGAGAAGCACCCATGGTGTTATGGTCACTCCTGTAGATAATTATTTTATGAGTTATACTAAAACAGAGATACATGTAGAAGCTAAATTGCACTCCTCTGTAGTTTGGCAGTTTTATTATGTGCTGTACAGCAATCAAACATGACAGAGTTTACACTTGCATGTGTCACCACCCTCTCTACAATCAATAAACTCACTGCTTGTCTTCTCTTTTTCTCTGTTGCCTTTTTCCCCCACAGCTGGAAGACGATATTATAGCCAAATCTGATTATATGGAAAACATAAAAAGCTTTGCTGCTCAACAGTCCCAAGACTGGATCRTTCTTGAGTTCTCCCAGCTTGGATTTATTGGTAAGTACTAACACCACATTACATGGTGCTTCTGTGTAGATCAAAAAGGTCTCATTCAGAATTACATCTCAAAGTATGGAAGGACTTGAATGTCAAAACTTCCTTGATTCTTCACGAAATGTCCTGCTGAAAATCTTCTACTTTCTGCTCTCTTTAAAACTGTCTTTTTAATACAGTCTCCTCAGCATTGAATCTAGAGTTGGGTTCCCATAAGAAGGAATTTGTTCCATCTCAGGGAGCTACGTGCCCCTGTAATGTGTCGTCTTCTTTTCACAAATGGAATTTGAACAATCTATTAAAAAAAAAACAAACAACATTGCCTTCCTTTCCCTTGTGGAGGAGAATATGCATCCCATATCATAGGGCTGGATGATCAGGAACTCTCCAAAGCCAAAATCCATGTGAAATTTTTCATTAACTGTCAGAATCACATTTATGTGTGTAAGGCTGGTGTGTTACTTACACATTTATTTAAATAAATTACATTTAAACATAAAGCTGGTGATTTTCACATAGCAATAAAAATATTTTTTCTTGCCTTGCTTTCAGGAAAATTGTTTAAATCAGAAGACTTACCCCTCATAGTGGAATTTTTTCTCATGTTCTATAAGGATAAGCCCATAGACTGGCTTATAGACCACCTGCTCTGGGTTAAAGTGTGCAATCCAGAAAAGGATGCAGTAAGTATCACTGTGAATTTATGAAYACAAGTAATATTCAAACAGTCACAGTAACAAAATTTATTTTGAAAAAGTGGAATATAAATCTCTCAAACTGGACTTACTTTGGACTGACCAGAGTTTCTGCTCCTTCTTGGGTTTTAGGGTTCAGGAGTTTCAACTGCTCCAGGATTTGCATGTGTTACTTTTGTGCTGATAAAGGAGCAAGAAGAGACAGATAGAAGTTGTGCAGAGCAGGAGATTAAGGGGTGCAAAACAAGCAAGCTTCTACTTTTACCCCATAACAAAAGCCACTTCTGGGGATAGCAGAAGGTCCCTGGTTTTACACTTAGTAGTGCCCTGCAGGGTCTCCATACCCACTTCATACAGATAGGAGCAAGCTTTTAAATCCTACTCTCTGGGTTAGGCCAGCTCTAACTTAGGAGTTAGAGTGAGCCTCAAGGAATTCAAGTAAGTTCTTGCTTGCCTGTGATAACAGGATAAAAACCAGATCCTATTTTGTTGACACCTCCCATTCCAGATCTAACATGTGCCAACTTCCATCTGATAGATGAAATATTTTACTTTTATTTTTTTAAATGGCTGTTCCACCTTCTAAGACCTGATTCCTACCTAAAATGGAGCTGTGTTCCTGAAAGGCAGGCAGGCAGCTCGTGGAAGTCTGCTCTGACCAAGCCAAAGCAGAGTGGTGTCTGCAAGTTTCTATTGAGTTTCACTTCTGCATTTGCAATTTCAGTTAGAAATTTTCAATTTGCAAACCAGGTAGAGGAAACCTATGGAGAGTCTCACACGGCCCTTGGGTGGGAATGATGAGTGGCATGAACTGCTGGGACTATTCATGAGAAWGCAGAAAATGGACACTGGGAAATGGCTGGGGATCCCAGCTGCTGAAAATGCAGGAAATGGATGCTGGGAGAAGGCTGGGGATTCCAGCTGCTGAATCTTCTCTGGCAGGTTAAAGCAGTGAATTTTCCTGCAGGCACCATGGAAGGCAAGCTGACAACTCCTCACACTTTCATCTTTCCAAGCAACTAAGAGTGCAGCAAAGTGATCACACACTGTGCTTCACAGGAGGGTCAGCAGGGCACCTGTTTGTGGTTTCTGTGTGCCGACCTGTGGTGATGGATGTTTAGCATCAGTTTACATAGAATCATAGAATTGTCTGGGTTAGAAAGGACCTTRAAGATCATCTYGTTCCAGCCCCCTGCCRYGGCAGGGTCAGCTTCCACTAGACCAGGTTTCTCAGAGCTCCATCCACCCTGGCCTTGATCTCCAGGAATGGGGCATCCACAGCTTCCCTGGGCARCCTGGTTTTGTGCCTCACCATCCTCACAGAAAAGAGCTTCCTCCTAACATCTAATCTAAACCTACTCTCTCTTAGTTGGAATCCATTCCTTCCTGTTCTGTCAATCCAGGCTCTAGTAAGAATTTCTCTCTATCTTCCTTACAGGCTTCCTTCCTGTACTGGAAGGCTGTAATTGGATCACCCAAAAACCTTCTCGTCTCCAGGCTGAACAATCTCAATTCTCTCAGCCTCTCCTGATAGCAGGGGTGCTCCAGCCCTGTGGTGGGCTTTGGTGGCCTCCTCTGAACTCAAATTCAATACAGGTCCATGAGAGGTCCATGAGACAGGTCCATGTCCTTCCTGTGCTGGACCCTAGTGCTGGATGCAGCCCTGCAGATGGGGTCTCACCAGAGCAGAGCAGAGCAGAGCAGAGGGGCAGAATCCCCTCCCTCCCCTGCTGCCCTCGGTGCTTTGGATGAGCCCAGGACACATTTGGCTCTCTGGGCTGTGAGTGCCATGGCCGGGGCATGTCCAGCTTCTCCTCCAGCAGCATCCCCAAGTCCTTCCAGGCAAGGCTGCTCTCCATCCGCTCATTCCCCAGCCCTGGATTGACACCAGAGGTTGCTCTGACCCAGGTGCAGCACCTTGCATTTGGTCTTGTTAAACGTCATGAGAATCCCATGGGCCCACTTCTCAACCTTGTCCAAGTTTTCAGTCTGGACTGACTATTAACGTATCAAGGTTCAACTACGTCTGCTCACCAAGTTGGAAAAGACAGTTTGTGATGGTCAGAGCCATCAGATCTCTGCRTGTTTGAGAAACTTTGTGATGCTTACCTCCTGTGAGCCATCATCCACTGCTGGGGTCCCCAATAAAAAAAAAAAAAAGCTACAAAGTTGTTAGAGCATGTGCAGAGGCCACAGAAATGATCAGAGGGCTGGAGACAGACTGAGGGAGACGGGCTGAAAGAGTGAGAGCTGTTCAGATTAGAGAAGGCTCCTGGGGAGACCCTATAGCATCTTCCAGTACCTAAGGGGGGCTTACAGGAAAGAGGGAGACAGCCGTTTCTGCCTGTTGTGACAAGACAAGGGGCAACAGTCCTAAACTGAAATAGAGTATATTTAGATCRGATATAAGGAAAACATTTTTTGTGGTGAGGGTGGTGAGTCACTGGCACGGGTTGCCCAGGAAAGCTGTGGATGCCMCATGCAGTGTTCCTGACCAGGCTGGATGGARCTCTGAGCAACCTGGTGTGGTGGAAGGCGTCCCTGTCCATGGCAGGGGTGTCAGAACAAGATGATCTTTGCAGGTCGCTCTGAACCCAGCCATTCTGCGTTTCTGTGAGCAYATGCAGTGGCCTGTGTCTGTCACGTACAAAGGGGACTGGGAGGCTGCAAGGGTGGAAGCCCTGACTCAGTGAGCAGCCTTATCTCAGCTTCTGCAGAAATAACGACACCAGCCCAGTGCCACCGATTATCCTCAACCCCTGCTAGGAGTGGCTCTTTCGGTAGTGCTGCCACAGCATAGAACAAGACATTCTAGAGCCTGCGTTTTTACAGGCATGAAATGCAAACCCTATCAGTAGAAAGATCAGAAWTTTATTTTCTTTGAATGATTCCTTCTTTTCTGAAGTATAATGTGCCTTTCAAAGAAACAGCTGCCAGTAAATCAATTTGCACACAATGTATTGCAGTTTTACWTTGTTTTGCTGAACATCTGCTGTGGACAAAAACAAAAACACTTAGTTCTTTTTATAGCTTTCCAGGTCATTTTGAACTTTTAATTAGGACTACTGTGGAAATCATAAATCCCTCATGAGTTTTGGTGGTTTTAATCCAGCTGAGTGAAAACTTTTTAACTTCTGGCTTAAAAAGGCATTGATGTAGTTGATGTAACATTTTTCTTTTATAGAAATGAAAGCACTTGACAGAAAAGCGCATTATCTTGCAAATTTTAAGGTGTCAGATCTGGAGTACAGAAAGGTTAAATGATCTTCCARACTCATATAATAATTCAGTGGCAGCACCAAGAGACAACCTAGGGAGTCTCATTTTAGCTCTTTGCTATGTTCCATGCTATTATGCGTTATTGTCTTACTAATTACTGTGGCGTGTTTGTGCCACTGTATCAAACTATGATGCTTTACAGATACAGAGGAAAAAAACCATTTAAAAAGTAGTTTGCTCTCATTCAAAATCAAGAAACTCCAAAATTAGTACCAATTCCAGTTATTTAATTCCTTAGTATGTGTCATGTCACAAGAGTAGTAAACTGGAAAATTGTGGTTGAAATACAGTATTTAAGGGCTTTATCTAATTACATGAGAAAAGATCCATAATTTATAGTACATTAAAAGCCTYTCAAACACAACAGAAATAGGCAAAATTATAAAGACTGGAATGTAAACAGAATCTACCTTAAGGTCAGTTTTGGCCAAAATAGTTTAATTAGAATGATATGGCAAAGCTAAGAGTTTAAATAAAATCTGCCAGAAACAGCTAAGAAATCAATCAGTTTCATATTTGAGTTACTTGGAGATGTGATTCATGRCATACTGTGCAGAAATCCTTGAATTACTGGTAGCTGATCCTTCAAATCTATCTAACACCATGTGTGGAATTATAAGTTTTGGTCTAGAAACAGTGTATGTGACAAATGGTGACTGTTTATCAAAGGATTACTGATTTAAACATGGATAAAAAATCTGGACCCATACCCTCAACTACATAATGAAATTGTCTTATGGAATGTAGTTTTTCTCTCCTTGGTTTAAATAATCCTTCAATCCCTCTTACTTTCTTTCCAGACACACTGTGAAAAGGAAAAATCAAAGTTACGCATCCGTGCTAAACCATCTCTCTTTCAGCATATGGGAGTTCATTCATCATTGGCTGGGAAGGTACAGAATTTGAAAGTAAGAATAAGACATTTATATGCAGCCCTATTTATAAATTACATGCTTGTATTTTAACTTGTTTCTCAAATGAGTTTCAAGGATCGCATCTTTGGCACYGGATGGCATCTCCACATGCAAGTATGTTGTTTTCCAGATTTGGTAGAGAATATTGATCTGGCATCTAAGCTGCAGGTGGGGTACACTGCTCCTACACAAACATTTTTGAATCTCTCTTCTGAGCAGCAGCTTTTCATGGCTTGTAGGAACCCTGTTCACTACACAGGTCTTCAGATGCTCTGCTYCATGCAAACAAAGCCATGATGGTGTTTTTTTGACTGGGCAGTTTACATTCCCAATATGAAGGACAATTAAGTAGATAGTATTGGTATGCTAACGTGATGGCCACAGATTTCTGAGGAGAGTTTGGAGGGTAAACTACATACCTCATAAGGACAAGAGTAATGGTGCAACAGTCTTCAGAAATCTCCTGATGGTGCCATCTAGACAAGATTTCTCAGTTGGATCAGACTAGAGATTCAAGTAGCCTTTAGCAGAGACCAGCATCACATTTTCTGGCAGAAGGCATCCTACATCCTAGACAACTAAGAAATAGCCTCCTGTGGAGATAGTAATTTTTAAATCTTGGCAACTGAGAAATAATCAGTACAGCTCTGTCTACAAATTGTAACACTGAGTCCTAGTCATTACAATGAAATGAATTTTTTGTATCTATTAAAAAATAGAGTGTATATTTTTTGACACTGAGGCAATTATTTTCTGAAATAGCTTCCTGTAATAATTRCAGATATCAATGCACTTTTTTTCCATTTTATGAGCAAAACTGCATTTCTTTATATCCAACAGGATAAAGATTTTGGAAAAAATCTGCTATATAAAGCACATAATAATCCACCTGCAAAAGTGGATACAAGCCTAAAAATATACCAGCAATATACCCTKGAAAAAATTTATAAAGGACAAGACTGTTTTTGGGCTTCAGCTCCAGTGGCAGGTGACTACATCAGGTTCACATTTTTAAATCCACTAAAAGTTGAAAAGTAAGTATTACATCATAGAGAACATGGAGGCCTACATATATTCAGTTTGGAAATGACTGAGTCTGTCATTATGTCTGAAATGTCTGAAATTATCAGTGCTCAATGCTCAATTTGCATAAAACTTGTTACTGACAAAAAAATCCATGATTTGCTATTTATCTGCTCTTCTTCTTGAACTTCCCCCTTGAAWTACATTTCTTCCTTGGTAATTAGAGAGCTCCTTAATTTTTTTCCTTTTATTTCTTCAGGTAAGTATTTTACACTCATGATAATTCTCAATGGCTTTTTTTAAACTAATTCATTTCATCAATGGAGTCGATGAAAGCTTAATTTGTGTAGTTGCCAACAGAAAGGCTGTTTGCATGACGTCARGTCTGTATCTCCACCTAGTGAGCTGCAGTGAGTGACAGTTTTTATAATAAACACTGGTGTTCTGTGTGAATTAACTGTTTTCTGCTTTATGAAACTTGGGTAGGCTGTAGTTTTGCATGTTCCTGCTACTGGGAAGTTAATTTACATTTGGTATTGTTTTATGGMTGGTCCCAGCCCCATCACATTGCTGATCTGTGAGAATATATGGTTAATCCTATAATATTTGGTGGTCTTAGGCCTTGAATATTTGATACCAGAGAAGAGAACTTGATGTTTTATATTCTCTTAGTTCATTTTGGATCTAAAACCCTATGAACTTTTAATGCCAGAAATTTAAAACCTAACAGAGATTTTTATTTTAAAATGTTTTTGCTTGGATTCTGGATTTTGTCAATGCTCTTGCTTATTGGCTATTAGGGGAATTGTTTAAGAGCACTGGAATTGATCAGTATTGATAAAAGAGGGGAATTCTCCTGGCATGTAGTATATGGTCTAGTTGAAACAGAAATTTTTGCTGCCATTTGCCTTCCTGAAGCCCATCCTACTTCAGTCTTAAAATTACAGGCACAGGTCAGAGGGCAGATCTTCCTTAGCCATTAAACATGGGAAATTAATTTATTTGAAAATTGAGCACTAAAAAGGGGAACGCTTGCATTTGTGGTTCCAGAAAAAGGTGTTTTAAATGTTTGTCCTACTTAAAATAAAAAGACTCTATTATGGTTTGTKTTATAGTTTCAAGGCTCATTTCTGTTCTTTAGAGCCCAAAAATGTATAAAGAAAAGGTATCTGAACTTTCCTTCAAAACTGGAAAGAATTACTTTAGAACACTTCTAAGTATAAAATACCTGAAAATAACATACCTTTATCATCAGGTACTTGTTCAGAAGTGGAAACATGGAGCACCCTGGTGATAAACTGTTTAACACTACTGTGGAAGTGCTGCCAGCTGATGTAAGTCTCTCRTTTCCAATCGTATTTCAGTTTTCAGAATGATATCCAGCATAAAATGTCATACCCTAAAAGACACTTGTGGAAATGCTTTTGTTTTGTTTTTTACAGGAAAGGCTAAGAAGAGAACTGGTTGATAGTGGAAGYAAATTTAACTACCCAGCAACCAAAGACGGATATTTAAAAATAGGTAAATTGTTTACTGTCACTTCAAAACTAGAAATTTTCTTCCTATGTATAAAATGTTCCTGCTTTCAAGGATTTCATTAACTCTGTAATAAATTCAACATTCCAAGGCAAACTAGTAAGGAAAAGAAACTGCTGCATATTGTAGTGTATGGTGTTTCACCAATGGCTCTCCTATTTTGGTTTAAACATGACCAGTGGTAAAAGCCAAGATATCTAATTAGTAAGGAAAATTAATTACAGTTCCTGCAAAGGGTTTGCATGGCAAGGCTTTGGTAACAGGGGGGATGAAGATGGAGCCACGGGGGTGGCTCCTGTGAGAAGCTGCCAGAAGCTTCCCCTGTGTCCAGTGRCAGCCAGCTTTAGGATGGAACCTCCACTGGCCAAGGCTGAATCCATCAGTGATGGGGGTAGTTCCTCTGGGATAATGTATTTTAAAAAGGAATGGAAAAACTGAAACAGCAATTGCAGCTGGAGAGAGGAGGAAGAATATGTGAGAGAAAAAACTCTGTAGACACCAAGATCAGTGAAGAAGGGGGATAAGGATGCCATGCTGACTGCCCTGAGGAGGGAGGAGCAGCAGAGACAACATGTGATGAACTGACCACGACCCCCATTCCCTGTCCCCCTGCACCCTGGGGGTAAGGAGGTAGACGAAAACAAGAGTAAAATTTACCAAAGAGTAAAATTTACTAAAGTTTGATCAAGAAGAAGGGAGGGGTGGAGGAAGGTGGTCCTAAGATTTGTTTGTTTTTTTTCTCATCACCCTACTCTCATACAAAGAGGTAATWTTTTATTTCCCAAGTCAAGTCTGGCTTATCCACAGTAATTTGTGACTGATCTCTCCGTGTCCTCATTTCAACCCAGGAGTCTTCTCCAAAAGATTTTTCTTTTCCCCCCAATATGTTCCTGGATTTAATTTATAATTTGTAATATAGATCTTTTTCACAAGTTTGCTTGGAAGTGTATTTCATTCTAATAAATGTTCATATGGGTCTTGGTTTGCTTTTAATTTAAGGGGCTTTTGAAAATGGCCTTGCAGAAGGCAGCATCAATCAGTCAATAGGAAGAATACAGGCTATTCGTTTATCAGTCACTTCTGATTCTCCTGTCTGGGCAATACTGAGTGAGGTAAGCATGTCAATAAAAGCATTTTTATTACTCATTATTGAATGAGTTTTGGTTCTTTCAATCATATAATATTGATAATAATTAATTTTATTTAATTTTGAATGGAACTTTGTGTGGAAAAACACACACAAGTGGAGAATTATATTATTTTCAGGAGAGGTGAAATTTACTTCATCGAAAGTGCTAGAAATGCTCAAATGGGATGATTCTTCACTGATTTTGCAGTGCTCTAAGTGTAGTTGCTAGTATTTGGGATTTGGTAAACAAACCTTTTATCAGTCACCATCTTGGATATGAACCACATTATGTCAACATTTTCAGATGAACATGGGATTTTTTAATTCTTCCAAGTTTTTCTCAACTGTTTGAATGCCAATTAGTCCATAAATAGAAAATGCTCAGCAGAAGTCACAGAGAGAATTACTATAACCTTAAACCCTAGCCATAGCCACAAGAAGGGAGAAACTAATGTCRTAGGTGAAGCTTCTGCAGACTTTAGAAAATAATAGATTTTGGTTTTTTCCAGGTATTTATCAAGACATCTGAAAACTGAAGAAAATACATTTTTGATGTATCACTGGTTACATATTGTTTGAAGACAAGGCTGACTGCAACAACAAAAAAAAAAAGGACTGGGTAAAAAGATCAATTCCAAACCCATTTAATGACTAATAATGTGTATTAGGAAAGAGCTGAGGTAACTCTCAGGTCTTTATATGGCAAAGTATAAAAACACAATTATGTTAGTAATTTCTAGAAAATGTTCTTGAGTAATATATATAAAAATCTCACCTTAGCCTGACAACATTAGATAGATATTATTATAAACTATKGATAAGGCATAACAGCTGGCTTCAGGGACTAAAGCATAAAGCACAAAAAGTTTCACCAGAAATAAAAATACAGATATTTTTGAAAAACATTAAGGACACAGTGTTCAACTCCATTAAAAACACTGGTCTATTTTTCAGGGAAATTAGAACKGAAGGAAAAGTTGTCAATATTCATTTCAAGTATTTAAAGTAGTTCACAGGAGCATCTTAATGTTATGAAAATGGATCTCAAATTTAATATAAGTGTGTTTCAGCCTTAATGTAGCATAAGTTATTTTTTTTAAAAGGGAAGTGCCTACAAGTTGTCATTTGAATAACTTGAAACTTAAGCAGGTACTGTTTGGAAGATTGTAAAACTTCTCAGYGAATTGTGAATTAAATTAATTACAGGAAATAATAAGGGTATTATCTGTAACTATATTTTTGTAGAAAGAAAATATATTTAAATAAAATTTTGGATCGTATAATTAGATAATCAGCGTGTACTGATAATTCAATCCTCATCACAAGTCAAAATTCAACATAATTAAAAAATAAAAAGTAAACCACTGTAGTCTCATTTGAAAAGCTTTTGGGAAATTACATCTCACCTTGGACATCTACCTGCTAATTTGCAGAATTCTGGTATCACTTCCTGAGCACTTGAAGCATGACTGCACCCTCGTTTCCCTGCACAGGCATTGCATCCTGACAGCAGGAAGTAAATTGTGAAGTGTGGATTGTATTGAATGGGTTACATTAATGTAGAATTGTATTCTTAATGCCAGAGTGGTTTGCATTTAGAATGAGATGAAGTTCAYTTTTTTACATTAAAACAGTTCAGAWGAGTGKTTTTTAAAAGMCCACYTCTAGTAATATCTTGACACTATTAYKTAGAASATTATTGYTTATTWTACATTATTTATTTAGRTTATTATTTACARAATTGCTTATACACTGTGGTGCTAYATAAATGTGCATGTAGATACATATATGTACATATATGTGCATATATTTCGTTGRCCAAATATTGCAGCCTTCATTCGGTAAGGAGTTTAATGTCAGTTAAGAATTAGTGCAGGAATCCAGCATGCTTAGAGATACATGGGGGGACACATTTATCCATCAGCACTTATAGTGAAAATATAAAACCTTTATTTTGCCATTGCTTTCACTGCAACAGATTCACTGTTGGGACTGGGGTCTGCATTCAAGGTGCCTTACACTCACTTGTTGCAGGGCAGTGTTACTAAGGAGGAAATTACATAGCAATTATTAAATCAGTGAAAACATAGAATATACTTATGTAATAGATTYTGCTACCAAAACATCTTATTTTCACAGTGAAATGAGATTTCACTCTAATTGTTGAAGCATACTTCAAAAACCTCATCAGAACACCTTAAATTGCATTAAGAAGTGACTGGATTTAAAAAAAAGAATTAAAATGTTATTTTTTTATTCTGTGCTGGCAGCTTGGTGCTTCACTAATTGTTTCTGGTTTTACATATTTTACATAACTGTTGCAGTCACAGAATACCCTTCCCATCTCTCTGATGTAAATGAGGTTTTAGTTGATGTTGTAAATAGTTAATGCTGCACAAGAACCATGAATTCTTCCCTATGCTTTTGCAAGTGCAGAGGTTTCTTGCACAGTCTGCAGAACCACAGCTCCACTATAAAACCAAAAGAACCTAAGA
>NW_026624065.1:0-53344 GCF_030028575.1 Malurus melanocephalus | reverse complement strand
CCGGGCAGCGCCGGGAGCAGCGCCGGTAACCGCCCACCGCGGGCCGGGCAGCGCCGGGAGCAGCGCCGGTAACAACGCCGGTAACCGCCCACCGCGAGCCGGCCAGCGCCGGTAACCGCCCGCCCCGGGCAGGGGAGCGCCGGCACCAGCGCCGGTAACCGCCCGCCCCGGGCAGGGGAGCGGCGTCGCGGTGCTTGGAAACCAGAGCGGGGGAAGTGGCGGCCGCCCAGAGCCGCGGTGGCGGCGGGAGGTGCGTGTGGGTCCCGTGTGGCGAGGGGAGGGGGCGGTGGTTGTCCTGCTCCGCCCCGCTCCCCTCAGCGCCCGTTGGGCGGTGGCGCCCCTGGCCCGGCCCTCACGGCCGGTCCCGCGGGTGGGATGGGGAGAATTTTGGGAAGGGCCGSCAGGGAGGGTTTGGGGGCTCGGCCCCTTACCCGAGGCCGGGCAGGAGGAGCGCGGCCTCGCAGCGGGGACAGCGCCTGCGGCCGTTGTTCTCCCTTCGAGGTATCCCAAAAAGCGGGTTCRTGTTGGCTGCTGACAGAATACCCGGTGGCCGTTTGACCCAAACTTTAATTTTTTTCAATTGGAAAATAACGTCTTCTTAGAGGTTTTAGTCGAGCTCGCTGTAGCAGCAAAATATCTCGAGGCACCTGCGGGAGTGCAGCATTGCGGCTAGATTAASTGCTGAATTACACRTTCAGCATCTATTCCAGCACAGGGKCCTGAACACCTCAGCTAGAGGGAGGGAAGTACAGTTTTCTCACTCTGTAAAGGAAAATTTACAAGTTGCGTAAGAATTCTTGCGTGCTTTTCATGGAGCAGTTGCAGCTGGATGTTAAGTCAGGTTGATGCYAATGCAGCAGAATGGGGGAGGAATAAAGCAGGTCATGGTTACGGATGGAAGAAGGGATGTGTGGGAAAACCTTCTACTTTTTGCGGCCCTCGTTGAAATTGATGAATTGCCCATGTGCCTATGAAAAGCCCATGTGTTCATACTGGATGCAGGAGCTTTGGACTTCTGAGTGAGAAAGGTTGTTAATGGATGTCTTGTTCCCTTTCTGCTTGAGAATGCAGAACTCTGAGAGTTACATGGAAAAGGCATGACTGTTTTCAGAGTCCAAGGAAAAGTTAGTAATAATCTAAAAGTTAGTAATAATCTAAAAGATCCTGACTTCTAGTTCTGCAGCAAATGGAATAATGATGCCACTAACTTAACGGCATGTATAGAATATGTAAAAGGCCACAGTGCAGAGGTCCAAAGGTTGACACATTTGCACTGTGCAGCCACAAGCCAAATCATTCAGGCTGGAAGGGACACCAGGAGGTCTCTCCTGACCTGCTACTCACAGGTCAGGAGAGGCTGGTCCAACTTGATCAGAGTTTTTGTCTTGACTGTCTTACTGGACAGCCTGTACTGCTGCTTACCTGTCCTCATGGGGAAAAAAAAAATCTAATATTCAGTCAGAATATGCTTTCAGCTTATGCGTGTTGTCTTTCCTAAATATGTCTCAGAAAAAGCAGCTCATTACTTTATGTGCAATATTCTGCTGATGTTGCAGCACTATTGCTGGTCCCTAAGCATGCTTTGCAATAGTGCTGCTGGCTCACATATCCCTTCTGATGTGTAGCTGTGCTGTATTTACCTGTGGTAAAAAGTGATCAAGCTGTGCAAAATGTATGTTTAAAATTGCAGGTCTGAACTTRGATACATTGACAAGACTGCTAGTAAACATGTTTGAGGTTTGTGTGAGGGCCAAAGATGGATAATTTGCTGTGCTCTGCTGAGGAAGTTTAAACAAGGGGGGATCCTTTTGGCTTGTTTTTATCCTCACCTTGAAAAAAGAAAAGTTTCTCATAAGTCTTCATGTGTTAATTAGGGAAGTTCAGCAAATTTTAGAAATGATTAAGTGGGTAGCATGAAGTTCTGTTTTGAGACCAGAAACTTGTTGGCTTAGCTGAAAGATTTATTCTATATTCTAAAACTGAAATGTGGCAGAATTCACAAAAATATAAGATATCGTGGGTTGGTTAAGACCATCTTTGTCTGGCAGTTGAGTGATAACTGTAATTGGTCTTGATAACATAGTTCAGCATTTCTAGGATTATTTTAAAATTGTATCAAAAGATCAAAGGTTAAAATGCACCTTCTCTTCTTGAGGGAAGGCTGTAGGAAATTAGGGAAGGTCTAGGTAGGATCAGGGACTAGTGATTAGATTTGGTGGGAACAAAGTGAAAGCATCAGAAATTTTGGAAGGGTGCTGTTTGGAAAGGTGATTCTTGGATGTCCTTGTTAGTCTGTGTATGGAGTAAAAGTGAATGGGGTCAGTTACCGTAAAATGACAGCTGTGTAAGTGAAAAGCATTTTGGATCATACACAAATACACCTGAAATGTACTGGAAGAGGAAGTTTTATCTCTTCATCTGCTTTAGGAGAAGCAGAGACCATCTGCATGACAAACCAGCTAAAGTAATGTAGGTAGGCAAGCTGTGTGCTAAAGAAGCAAGTCTGATACCTGGTTAATATATGATACGTTAGTTAGGAGCTAAGGAGTCCAGAAGGTATTGATGTGGAATTCTTTGACTGCTTGTCCTAGCATGATGATTAAGGAACAAGAAAATGGGGTTGGTAAAACTGATATTCTTCAGCAAAAGTGTTCAAAAATACACCGTAAGATTAAATGTTCAACTGCGATAAACTAAAATACTTTAAATCATCAGGGCAAGATTATTTTAAGTTCTAGAATTAAGGATGTCTATGARTTAACAATAACTCTGGTTGAACCACAGACTTGCCATCTTCAAGCAAGGTTTAAAAGCCCCACAAAGAATGGCAGGGATTGTGGATAGTAGTGGGAAATAATAATGATAATACAATTAAATGTAGTTTTGTGAAAAATAGGTGTCAGTCCCAAACAAAGAGGCTTTTGATTATTTTCTAGTCTTGACATAATGTGTGAAGCACTTCTTTATGATAAACCTGTGTTTTGGCTCTAAATATAATCAGTGCAGTTAATATTAAATAGATCTTAAAAGAAATAAAGCCCTGATATTATTTGCTCTCTATAAGTGTTGCTTGATAAAACTTGCAGGTGTTAAAAAATGAATGATAAAGTAATTATTGGCACAATTCTAATGTTTGAATTGCATAGCAAATTTGATTAAGACAGGAAGAAAGAACGAGACTCACACTTCCAATATAAAGTAGTATCTAGAATTGCTGGGATATTTAGAGTTATAGTGGTAAACAATTTAATCTCTGAGGAGTGATGATGTAACTGAGAAATCTGGCTGATTTCTCAGGTGCAGAAAGCAGCTCAGCAACAGAACATTTAGTATAACTAAGTAGTGGCTAAAAGTAATGCAAGGTTTGAAAATGTCTTACAAAAGCAMACTAAATTTCAGCATTTGTCTTTAYTTTGGCTTATTATTAATAGAAATTAGTAAGCACCAAGTGATWTATACCTGTGCAGCGGTGTCTAGAATCTGTCTTCATTTTGTTTCTAAATTCAGACAAAAATAATTTCAGAAAGAAGCATTTATTGCAAGACGGTTGAGGAAACTTGCATAGGCATTTTTTTGACACTGCACTTCTTCAAACTATTGTATACTCTAACATAAAATTGAATTTGTATGTCTTACAAAGATGTGAAGCAAAAAATACTGGGCAACAATCTTTTTCACAGCATATTAGATTGAGAAGCTGGGGCAGTTGTTTGCTATTGACATTCATACTTACATAAATTAAAGATTTTCAGGTGTCTCTGAAATTAGGAAGGTATTTGCATTTAAGCTTAAACTCTTTCTTCTACCTAACTTAAATGTTTAAATGATTGGATAGTAATTTTGAAACAGAAAATATTTTCTGCCTTTCTTTTGGCACTTACCCCTAGAGTCAGTATAAACTCTGCACTCATCTAAATGTCATTGGAAGTAGAGGCAAATACAAATGCAGTTCTGGCATTGGATAATAATGCATTCTAAATCTAGAATTTTATTTTTCCTAATGGAAGGGTTGTTACTTATTGCTAMATTGTAGATACTGATTTAATTCCACTACTTGTTCAGATTGTTTACGAATTAGAAAAAATTTAAAAAAGCTTAAACTCTTCCACTGCAGTTGGATTCTTGTTTGATGTGGCAAGGTAAAGAACAGGCTACAGGCACTTCCATAGAGAAAACAGGAGGAAAAGAGTCTGAATCGGGGCTCAGTAATTTAAAAAAAGGCAAATTAAGAAAATACTATGTGACAACACTTTCTGATAGTTATTTCTTCTTATTTTAATGTTTTTTTTCCCTCTTGTAGATAAAATCTGGGGTGAAATTGAATTAGTATTGATAATATCCTTGCAATGATATTTAAAATCTAAAACTTCCAYTTCTTCAGAGAACCAAGATGCACTTCCAGTGGGACTGGCTGTGCTTGGGTGTCCTGATAATAAGCTCAATGACTGCAGGAATGGAAAATGAAGAAAATCTGGATGCAGATGTTGAAGTGGAGGATTTTGACAAGCAGTCCCAAGAAGCCGATGTTGACAGAGATAAATCTTCCATACAGGTAAGATTACAGAAGTCTTTAGTTAAAGCTGATTAAATACAAGATGCATAGTTATAACTAGTAGAGAAATTTGTGGACAAATGCATTTTAAAAAGAGCAAGTTAATCTGCAATTGACAACTGAGTGTGTGTCAAACACAGCAGTCTGAGATTTTCAGTTGCTGTAGGGGATGTACAGGACAAACTTAATGAATGATTCCCTTATGCCAATGTGTAAAATCTCCTGCCTGTGGTGGATAGTCATGAGAAAGGTTTTACTTCAATCTAGATATCTTTAGTTGCGAGTCCTCACATGCCACTTCTAGAGCAGAAAATGGACAACTTGTTGGTCTTACTGAGACTTTGACCTTAGACCAGCTTCTTGATTTCATCAGAGCTGCCTTTTGATACTGTCCTTATTACCAGAAAATCTTTGTGCTGTATTCCAAGTAGATATGGGCAATAGATGGGAAAACTGAAGAATGGAAAACATGTAGAAAGAAACAGGGAGAAAGCAGATTTGGTGCAAATTCAGAATTTTTTTCAGTTTTTTTTACATGTAACATTTAATAAAGTTTTAGTTATGAGCTTTGAACAGAGGAAGCAACTTCTAAAATTCAGAGATGTGAAATTGCTCACTGTTGGAGGGATGCACCCAAACTATTGAAATGTGGGTGGGGGAGAAGGGGTTTTATGCTGCTAGGTGTTTCTAATGAACAAAATAGATTGGTCTGCCTGGATGTATTACTTCTGAAGTTGTGAGAGTGTCTTTCAAAAGAAAAGTTGTAATTTATGTTGTAACATGTAYCTGTACATATCTCTTAGGTTGTGTACCAGACTCCAAAGCCAACWGGGGAAGTGTATTTTGCAGAAACCTTTGATGAAGGATTATCTAGGTAAGCCTATGCCTTAAAATGATAAATGTTTACTTTCAGCAGTTTAACTTACAGTGCAGGACTTATTTTGTATTAATTTTTCTGCTAGTATGTTTATAAAAATTAATCTTAACAGGGCTTAGAATTGGGAGGGCTATTGATGCTTGCTCCAAATACATTATAACTTAAGCTGGACACTTAACATTTCAGATAAGTTACTTTTTTGTGTGTGTTTTATGAAAGCTTTTAATAAATTCTGGGTTTGTGAACATTAAGAAAAATAATATAAAGATTTAGCCGGTGGAGTTTAACTAGCTGAGAGGTGAAGAAACAAGCTCTTTCTTTTCACATGACCTTAGGTATGTGTCAACTCTAAATGGTAAGTGCAAAAGCAGTATCCATGATGACAGGAAAAATTATTAAATAGAAGAGGTGATAATGGTTGTCAAAAAAAAACCCCAAAACAAACCACTGAAAACCTTGATTAACAGATGCAAAGATTTAATGGGRGTACTTGAATGATAGCATTCAACCAAATTTTCAGCTTTTTGAGATCTGTTCAAAGATTAGTTTGTCTCCCTACTAAATCTAATGTTCAAAGTTTTGTTTACAATGCTTGGGATTTTTTGGTCCAGCTATATGTAATGTACATAAGAGTAAGGAGTATGGAAGAAAGATGAGAAATTAGGCAGCATATTTCTTCCCTAAACTGTGTAAAAGAGTACATATAAATTGAGTAGGTAAGAACAGAGTAGCTTTTTGAGAAGGGACCTTGAAAATCTTTCTTATGACTTGCAGAGATGTTTTATTTCATCATTGGTCTCCCTCCTGGTAAGCCGGGGATCTGGTATGCTGTTTATACTGTGAAGCTTTTCCAGCATCTCTGGAACAAATSTGGACAAATGTGACTGCAATTCAAGCAGAAAAGACAAAGTATTCATCCCTGAAACACTTCATGCAAAGGATAGTTTAGAATGAATGGAAACAGTTCTTTCCAGAATTAATTATTAGGATGTATTTTTGTAGTTCATACAAAACTTCTGTTGGCCTAAGATATTCCTATGCATGGCTCAGGATAGAACCACTGTATGTCCAGATGAGGGTGGACTGCCCTTTTCCTTTTTTTTTCTTTTCAACTGAACACTTTGTGGAGATTGTGCACACCTTTTTTGGTAACCTTAATATGGTAGCTGAGTTTGCCTTGATCATAGTATCAAGGAGATCAGGAGTGTGTTTGCCCTGTTGGATCTCCTGTGTGCAGTACATTTGGAATCTGTTAATTGCATTTGTCATTTGGACACTTACCATTCCCTTTCATCCTGTGCTATGCATGTGTACAGTTACTGTTAGATGAGGTTCCTTTGGCTGATTTATTTTTCTTGTCATATTGAAAGTGTTATACTTGAAGCTTGCCATTTTCTGTGCGTTTTTTACATTATGCATATTATTTTCTGCCAGACTCTGCTTGTAGACAAAACTGAAGTTTATTCAAAATTATCCTGAATAAATAACTCAGGAATATTTTAAAAAACTGGAATTTAATTAACTTTAGACTTATAATTGTATATTCATTTGCATTTTTAGGAAATACTTTGAAATGCTATATTAGACTAATACCCTTTAGTTTTTCTTTTTATGTTCTTTGAACTACACAGAGTTTCATGATGCTGATGCAAAATCACTATTATAGGTTCACAGCTTAAAAGCAAAAGTTATTTTTCCTGTGCTTGTTGAATAATACAGCTTTGCATAGATAGTTCAATAACCAGTACAATTTTGGTTTTAGGTGGGTGTTGTCTGTAACACTGAAAGAAGACATGGATGATAACGTTGCTAAATATGATGGTAAGCAGTTTTAATGTTTACCTCCATTACATAATTTGGGATATTCTGTTACTCTTTGAGAAATAACTACCCCTTATACAAATTTATCTTTGAAGAGTTAAATGGCATAGATCAAAAAAGTTAGTTTGTATAATGGCTTTTATCCTGAAACTGATATATGAAGCATTSCTCATTGCATTACTTAGTGTGAAGATAACTTTTTTTGTCATTCCAGCAATATATTGCCATGGATGATACCAGAATACCCTCTGGCATCTGAATATTTAGTACTGGTTATTTATGAATATTGTTTCTTGGGAACTATCTTCTGAAATTATGTCAGAGATTTACCCCTTCAATTTSAGTTGTTAAGCAGGTTTATAAAGCATCGTGTTGCATCTTGCTCCATCTGTCCTACTGATTTATGAATTGGTATCTTGGTATAGCCTCTGARGCAAGAAAATTTAAAACACATGATGGTTTTTTAAGATACTTTTTCAGATTGTCTGTGCTTGAATGTAGGGCTCTCCAGTGGCTTTTGTACAGTTCAGTCTTAGTGTAAAAGTAATTTGGAAAGCAATAATGAAAAGGTTGTATTGACGGTTTAATCATTGCAGTTTGCACTTGACTTSTAATTTCCTAGTCTAGAATAGGCTGCTTAAATGTAATTTTAAGGATGCATGATCTGTGGCAATAATTTTGTGACCTGAGTTTATTTCATTCATGAGGGARTGGGGAGAACAGAAAAAGTTTCTGCTGCAATAGAGAAGTATTTGCTACTGTTCTTATGTCAATGAAATCAATTAATGTTAATAGAAAGTGGTAAGCAAGCATAACTTGCAGAACTTTGGTGTGCAGAACAGAGTAGAGYGGATTATTTAGTGGTTACCAGAAGAAATAGGTAAAGTTAAATGCAGACGAAATATCCACAGTTTAGATGCTTATGAGAAATGAGCCAAACTCTACTTGGCTTCATGTTAGATAAAAAATTGTCTTTAATGTTAGAACAGTCATATTTGCTTGAAGTCAGATAATTCAACATTTAATAAACTCTGTGGTAAAGACATTTTTGAACTACTTTCCAATTCTTTTTTTCAGTCTTCTTGTTTTGCCTTGCATTATTATTTGGCCTTAGTTTTCAGAAAGGCACACTATTGAGGAGGATGGAATTTTCCTCCTTCCTGTTTATCAGGCTAGAAGAAACTAGGAATTTGTTACTGACTTACATATCTGCTTTTCCTTAATGATTTTTCATAAATCATACTTCAGCTGAATAAAAGTAAATTGCTGTTTCATTCGTATTTCACAATTTATGAATCTTCTCTAAAATACATGGTGAGGAACTCCTGGTGTTTTCTYCTGTTTCACATTGATACAGGCATTCTTCAAGATTATAGTGGATTGTAAAAGTATGGGGTTTTGTGCTGTGTTCATTCCTGGAAAAAAAACCCAGTGAATCTTGTCTTGTTAATCTCTGAGAAAATACAATTGCCCTTTTAGAAGAAATCTTGTTCTTTGGATATTGAGCACATGTGTATTTACCTGTATTTATCCCAAACTTGGAGAATGTATAAATATAAAACCATCCATTTTTAAAGCTGTAAACTTGTTTTGGATCAAATATGATATTTTTTGGAAAGACTTTGGGGGGGAGGAGGGAACTTCATCTACCCTGTGATTAGATTTGACTCAAGAGATTCTAGTTCTGTGTGAGATGAAAAAAAAAAAAAGATGCAGGTATTTAGCTTTATACAGTGCCTTGTGACTAGTGTTTCTTATGTGATAATGGTAGGAGTAAATCTGAAATCTGGAGAAATATTTTCTATTCCTCTAGCCATTGTAGRATACTGCAACCTGAAGATACAGATCTGCAGTATTTAGTGTTAAGTTTACTTAAGGTTTTTGCAAATTCAAGGACAACAAGGAATAACATTTTTGACATCAGATGCCAACATTTTTTTCCTGACTTTGGCAACTAGTCTTTATTTGTCATTAATTCTATGCTTTCAACAAGTCTGTGATTTTCTGCTTCAGACTGCATTTTTTCAAAGACTTTGTGTGTGTGTGTTTTAGGAAGATGGGAAGTAGAAGAGCTGAAAGAAAACGCAGTGCCTGGAGACAAAGGATTAGTGTTAAAATCAGTGGCAAAGTATCATGCAATATCAGCAATGCTAACAAAAGCATTTGTTTTTGATGATAAACCTTTGATTGTTCAGTAAGTAATCCTTCAGACTTTTTACTTGGCATTTATTAGTTAATTAAAACATTTTGCTTACGTAGAGGTGTTTTGACAGTAGTTACTAATACGCAGTCTTAATAGATTTATAATTAGAACTGCAAATTAATTTGTATTTTTCTGATACTTGGAATGTTTTTTTTCACTTTGCCTAGATACGAAGTGAATTTTCAAAAAGGCATTGACTGTGGTGGTGCATATATTAAACTGCTCTCCAGTAGCGATGACTTGAATCTCGTAAGTCCTTTTGCTTAACATTTGCTATCAGCTGTTCATTTGAGAAGCAACTTGCTTTCTTTCCATGGGTGATGTCTGGTATCCAGGACAGAGGACTTTTGTGTGACTTTCTGTATCAATGGAAGCTACAGGATCTTAACTCATAACTTGTGAAACAATTTTTTTATTGAAYGACACATGCCTGTTATTGCGTACGCCAAAAATAGAAAACATAAATAGTTAAAAGATACTGACAYAACTGTGTAATGCAACATACTCTGAAGGAGAATAACTATATCTGACATTTTCAGGGTTGTTTGTTGCTGTTACTTAATGTGGAGAGAAAAAAGTAATGATRAAATACTGGATATTAATATCCTGGAGTTTATCTTTCTTGGAAAATAAAATTGTTATGAAGAACAGTAACTAGTTCCCTTCCAGCTTTTAGTGTAATGTTTTTAGAGGGGTAGACATACTTGAGTGTTTTGGCTTGTGACAGGCATTCCTACTTAATGTAAGGATAAAATCTAAATACATATATAAATATATATATATATATATATATATATATATATATATATTTTCATCTTCCTTGAAGAAACTAAAAGAGTTAGTCCATTCTCTGGGAACAGAGAGCAACTCTGGAGGACTGTTGAGTTCCTTTCATGATTTATCCTATCACTTCTCATTTACCTTTTAGAAAAAGGTAACTATGCTCTATGCTAAAGAAAAAAATGTACAGAAAATGACTTCATAAAATGTCCAGTATAACACATGCTCAGCTTTCTTGCTTCCACAGGAATACTTTTTTGACAAAACACCTTACACTATTATGTTTGGACCAGATAAATGTGGAGAAGATTACAAACTACACTTTATCTTCAGACATAAGAATCCTAAAACTGGAGAATACGATGAAAAACATGCTGAACGTCCTGACGTAGACCTAAAAAAATTCTATTTGGACAAGAAGACACATCTATATACTCTTGGTATTGTTTAATTCTTCAAAGTATAAAGTGGAAAGGAGATATTTAAAATGTGTTTTTGTCAGTTGAAGCTTTGTAATTTAGTCTTCTTGTTTGTTTGTAATAGCCTGTTCATTCTGACTGGTGGTTGCTTACTGATTTGGCTTGAATGGTTTAATGACTGGGCTTAACTGCAGGACATAAAAGTAGCTTTCAGATGCTACTGCTTAATATTCAATTACAGGAAAAAACATACCAGCCCTGAGTAGCCTTTGCTAATAAATGCCTTCGGTATTTATTATAATAAAAATATTTTTGCTGAGAAAGATATTAAACTGCCCAATATTGAAGTAAGGAATCAGAGTTCAGAGGAATTCAGTTATGCTGTGGCCTGCCACACACCACTGTCTTCCATGTGTTAAGAGTTCTCACCAACACATGCATCTGAAGCAGTGTGCATGAACAGATAAGCCAGCACAGACTCTGAAGTGAATGAATATGGGCCAGTGACCACTCTTCTTGTACAAGTGAACTGTACAGAGAGGTGAAAGTTTAGTTTSTTTTTACCCCTTTTGTAACTTCTAAGAAAGAATAGCAATCAGAGAAGAATGGGTTTATCTGTGGAAGGATGCAAATCCAGCCATAATGACTGTAATTATAAACTTCCACTGAAGAATAATAACAGAARGCATGTTGAAGTGCTGTGCCATGGGAAAACTTAGTGGTTTCTAAAATAGATTGCTGTAGTATGCCGCAGCAAACTTTCACTTGTAGATAATAGGAATCTCGTAACAGAGGAATGCATGTATTCCTGCATTTGGATTGTTTGTTAGAAATTATGAATCAAGGTACTTAACTTGGATTGCATTTATTCTAATTGTTCTAATAGACTCCATAGAGCTATGATTCCAATGCACTGTGACTGATGAAAGGAGTTTAAAAATTAGTTTGTTGTATGTTATCTAAAGGTGATATGGGGATTTCATTTTTGCATTTATGCATATTTTAATGCTGTTGAAAACTTTCAGGCTGGAAGGCCTTCATTAATTATTAACGAACTATTAGAAGGGTTTTACTCTGGTAACCTGTCTTTAGAAACCTGTCATGAAAGTGGAATAGTAACTGGTTTTACTTAATAATCTCCACTATGTTGGATGTACAGTTAAATCTGCGAGTTAACCAGAGAGCACATCTATAAGTGCTTATTAGAAATGGATCTGGATACATCTGGATGCTAAGTCTGACACTACTCAGTTTTGCAATCTTGGCTTTTCAGTTACTCACACTTGCTAACATACAGGAAATTCTCTTCAAATGTTTAAGCATTTGCAGCATTTGAGGAAAATTAGTTAGAGGTTTGAATCTGAGAGAAAAAGGTGCTTTGATCATTCTGCTATGTTACTGGCACAGTTCTTGTGTTTCCATGCTTTCAGGGTGAGACTGTAATTTAGTGGCAGAGATTCTTTTTTCACTGGCTGTGCTTTTGAAATAGAACCAGAATTTTGGTCAGGTTGGTAGGTTTTCGAAGAATCTCTTAGAATGTGTTTGGATGTATTTCAGCAATTGAATTTTCTTCCTAGTTTCATCTTTGGGGGCCTGATGCTGGTCATACATCCCCTAAAGGGCAATGTTTTGTGTCCAGATCCAGTACCTGAGYAAGGAGTCTGTCTCCTCTGCTAGTGAGGATCTTGTTTGCTGTTATTTGATGAAGTCTGTGCTTATTCTGCAGTTTTGTTTAAATATATTTGTAAAATCAAAAGGGTCCCTTATTTCTTTAACATAAATTTCTTCCATTTAGTGCTCAAACCAGATGATACATTTGAAATATTAATTGACCAAACAGTTGTCAGTAAAGGAAGTCTTCTTGAGAATATGRTTCCTCCAGTAAACCCTTCCAAAGAAATAGACGATCCTACTGATAAGAAGCCTGATGATTGGGATGAGAGACCAAAAATACCTGATCCARCTGCTGTCAAACCAGATGACTGGTAAGGAGAACATTTTTATTTGTACAATGTCTTTTACATACAGATTATTTATCTGAAATATTTGACTGGGGTTTTTTTTGGGGCAGGGGGGTTGCTAATGACAATTGGAATACATTTCACTAAAASCACTGAAGTTTGAAAATATAATTGAGGTGGGTACAAGAATCTGGTCATGTCCTAAGTAGACGAATAAAAATTGTTATTTGCTTGGTTTTGCACCCTGTGTGGTTCAATTATAATCAACAATCACCATATTGCTACACCTGAATAAAAACCAGGTGTTTTTTCCACCACATATTCTTAATTTACTATGAATGATTTCTACTTCTGTGTGAACTACTGTTCTAATGGCAGCTCAGGAAGAGTAGGGAAAAGCTCAATGGGAAGTRACACCTGCCACTTGATACCAGTAATTTCTAAACTAAATAGCACTATAAAGCAATGTAAATATAATTCAGATGCTCATAGGCTGATAATGTATGTCTAATTCTCATGATCAGTGAGTCTAATTCTGTTATGTCTTTGAAAATCATCCCTTTCATGCCAGTTACAGTCCTCCAAACAGAACATTGGTTCAAAGTTAGGCTGCTGTATTTTCTAACATAAGTCTGTAATCRAAGGGATGAAGATGAACCTGCCAAAATAGAAGATCCTGATGCTGTTAAGCCTGAGGGGTGGCTTGATGATGAACCACAGTATGTTCCAGATCCTAATGCAAAAAAACCAAAGGACTGGTAAGTGCAGGTTGTTAATGTATCTTGTAGATAAGACTGTTTTCTCTGTGGCAGATTTTCAGTTGTGGAAAGTCAGCCCAAATCTCATTGTCTTTTGAGGTAGTGACTTGGAATGTGTAATGTGTAAGGTGGCCAAATACTTGTTGRTGTGGGGGACTGCTTCTATAAAAACATAAACTTGTCCTTGCCTTTTGTTTTCTGAAGATATATAACCACAACCAGAATATGAAGACCACCTTTGAAAGAATTTGCTACAGTTTAAGTTGATAACTTTAAACCATAATRAAATCTCAAAGGGATCTCTAAGCATCCTGGGTAAAAGTGTTTCAAGCTCTCTGCAGAGGCAGGAATGTAATTGAGGTCAGTCATGCTGTGGTAGTTATGAACATGTGACCTTTGAAAAAAAAAGGTGTAGGACTCCTTAAAAAAGTGTTTATACTGTTGGGTAAAGTTCTGTGAGCTGGTCACAATTCTGTGGTTGCTACAGCAATATACATGGACCCTAACTTCAGATTGCCAGTGTTTCAGACCTGGCTGTTCTTAAACCAGTTGTTTGTAATTTTTTTTTCTCTGTAGGGATGAAGAAATGGATGGGGAATGGGAAGCCCCTCAGATCCCTAATCCAAAGTGTGAGACTGCACCTGGTTGTGGAGAGTGGGTGCGTCCCATGAAGAATAACCCGAAGTATAAAGGAAAATGGAGAGCACCTATGATAGATAATCCTAATTATCAGGTAAGAGCCTAATCATTGGTCATTGTTAGAAGATACAGAGTTCAGCAGAGCAAGCAAGTCAAAGTAGTATATTTACCTAGRCTTTTTTACAGTATATTTATATTTTAAAATTAGTCTGAATACCCTCACTAATTTGAGATTTTTTTTCTTTTAATTTGCTTTTTTTTTCCTTTAAGTATACTGGGAAACAGTAATGCTTCCTGTCTTAAAACAATCRATCTGTTTAAAGTTGTCTTTTGTACAATTTGCATGGCTACTATTTTTTTAATACGGACTTCAGAATTCTATTCTGAATTACATTGAGGTTTTAAATGTGAGTCTTTTGAACTATTTTTTTTTTTAACAATGAAGCCTTTCAGTAAGCAGATTGATTTGCTAGTTCAATTTTAGAGGAAGCATCAATTTTGGATAATTAAATTCCCTTCCTCTCCTCCAGACAGAAGAGATAATCTGTTGAATATTAAAGAGAGTTACTTTGTTTTAGTTACGGTTGGGGAGTATGTGAATCTGATATCTCTGAGTGTAAGATCCTAAGCAGGTTTGAAAACAACATTTGGCTCTTAATTTGCACAGGTATCATAAGCTGAATTTTCCTTCCCTAAAAGTTTCCCTAACACTTCTGGCAAGAGTCAGTTATTACTGTAACCTCTGCAGGAAAAAAAAAAAAAAATCATTTAAGAGGTCTGCCCTAAGCCATAAAATTGAGACCCATCTGCCAAAATCCTGTAGGCCATTTCCAGTTCTATTTTATGTAGGTTAAACTCTACTCCCTGTCTTTTTAAATAATGCACTAAAAATGGCTGTGAAGTTCTTCCTATTTTAAAATTCCTTTGACAAGTTATTTTTTTGGTGAGCTATAGGTAATATGATTACATTTGTTTCCATTAACAGGGAATCTGGAGCCCTAGAAAAATACCAAATCCAGACTATTTTGAAGATCTTCATCCATTCAAGATGACTGCTGTCAGTGCTATTGGTCTAGAACTCTGGTCTATGACATCTGATATCTACTTTGATAACTTCATCATATGTTCAGAAAAAGAAGTGGCAGATCGCTGGGCAGCAGATAGCTGGGGCTTGAAGAAATTAGTAGCAAGTGCTAATGAGGTATAAGCTTACTATGTTCTTGATAATAGAAAGTAGTGAGGAAGCTGTGGTGTTGGAAGAATTTTCTGTCAATGCTCACAAAATACTAATTTGTTTGCAATTAATAATTTTGTTGAGTAACTCTGATAGGTTTTCTGTGTTGTAGTTTGCCTTTTTACCTTTCCCAGACCAATATGTTTTTGAGGTTAAAAGGGTACTGCATCTTACTTAAACACTGAGTGAGAAATTCACTTCCTGCTGTTCACATTTATAGTAGAAATTCAGTATCTGACAGCAAGTAAAAGAATGAAGGCTGAGTTACTTACACTCCAAGGCATTCCCCCCCGCCCCTGTTTTCCCTTGTGGGTATATCCATTATATATATTCTTTAGGTGCTTCCTTCCCATGAGGAGTGTATAGGTAACCTAGTGTTCTAAATTTCTGTTTAATAGTTCTAGGCCTTTAGCTGCTTAGATGTGTTATGCAGCTCTGAAAATATTGCATGTATGTTTATAGAGCTGTATCCATTCTTCTGTTTCTATGTGTGTATCCATATTGTGTACCGAACTTTCCCAGCCTTCATGGTTTTTCCTTTCTCTTCCCTATGCTGTGGGATRGACCTGCCCTGCCAGGCGGGATCATGAGCCCCTCTAGTGGCTGCCTGCACTCCTGTTTCTATTAGTCCTCTGTTCTCTTTGATTAAAGGGCTACAGGGGGCTGCAGTTGTGGGAGAGAAATGATGGGTTGGTGGCAATTGTGGACAATTCCTCACAGTTGCTGTTTGCCATAGATTGAGCAAGAGCGTATCTGGCCTTGCAAGCAGGAAAGTGATGTCTTCCCACAACCTTGCCCTTTTCCAAAATGTTTGGGTTTATATCTGAACCTGTATCTGTTCCTGTATGCACAGTGGCAGAAAAATTCCTTTGGGTCCCCTTGTTCAACTGTGCCTCTGAAACTTCTTTAGTTGCTGATATACCTTTTCCAGAGGTACTTTCCAGAAGCACTTGCTTATGTGTCTCTAGAAGTCAGAACTGGGCTGGGAGGACAATTTAGTCCCTGAATAATTGGCTGTCGAAGGAGAGAAGATAGTAGTACATGTGGAGACAGGATTGCTCCTCAGGACCTCCTGCCCTCAGGTTCTTGATGCTTTGAGAGCTTTCAGCTGAGTTGGCACAATGTGCAAAAAAAAATAGAGTAGCTGGGAAGGGTGTAAAGTGTGAAGTTGCCAAGACTCCAAATATCACTTGACAAAGTTGAATTGTTCCAGTCTGGTATGTTTGTAGTTCTACATCCATTCCTTCTTACTTAGCCCCTGCCCTTTACTTGCAATTTGTAGAGTTGTTACTTTACTAGTATTGAAATGCAATATTGTTTTAGTCATTAAAAAGCAAAGGTRAAGAAGGGTTTTGGACAATATAAATATACACAGTATACTTTGTAAACTTATTTAAGTATTGAGAGGGATGTAAAGGCAATTTTTAAATTTCTTTTTTTAAATGCAGCCTGGTATGTTTAGTCAACTGGTGACTGCTGCTGAAGACCACCCATGGCTTTGGGTTCTTTACATCTTGACTTTAKCTCTCCCCGTTGGTCTAACTGTGTTGTTCTGCTGGCCAGCAAAGGTTAGTGAAATTTACTATATTTTTATTGGTTTTATTCTTAATACTTTATTTGGAAACTCTTGAGCATCTGTGCAACAACATGCACTTTTAATGTGCAGTGGTATTACTTAGCTTACAGTGCCTATTTCATTCTTAATTGGGTTGAAATGTAAATAGATTTCTAATTTGTTGTAGAAATCAGATGAATATATTGACTACAAAAAAACTGATGTATCTAAGCAAATTACAAAGGGAGAACTAAAAGAAGAGAGAGAGGAGTTTGAAGATGATGAACTAGAAGAGGAAAAAGAAAATGAAGATACTGGTGAAGATGGTAAGATGAGTGTGTTAGCTTGCAGTTTGGTTAAAGACATGAATAGAACTTGTTCATGGGTTGCATTGCCATTATCTTGGACTATGTGAAATGTGCCTTGCTCTGAGTCTTTTTTTCATCTTTGATAATTTCCAATGAGTGGCAGTTCATAAATACAAAATTTCACTGGCATATCAGAGCTGTTTATCAGGCTAATGCCTCGATAAATAAAAGCAGGAAGTATGGCTCTACTCAGTATTTCTTCACTTTTAAGAAATGAACATGCTTCCAACAGTATTTTTTGTTTGTAGATAGTGATACATATTTTATCCCTTCTAAATACTCCGTATATTGAACACATTTTAATTATTCAGATATAAGTACCCGAAGCACTTATTGGACCTGAAGTTACTTTATTGTCTTTAAAATGTGTGTGGAATAGCTTTAAGTCTCTAACATAAATCTTTCTGCTTACTCCTCTGTGGGGGGAGGGGGTTATACTGTTCTGTTGGTCACTGGTTTGAGTTATTCATGTTAAAGCCTGAAAATAGAATACGCTTCAAATACTGAAGTCTGCTGYTTCCTTTATGTTGCTTTTTAGCAACCTATTGCACACCTGCAGAGGTGTGTCCTGCTGCCCAGGGGAGAAATCAATGATTCAGTAGGTTGAGCTGTACTTCAGCATCCAAGGATGAAGTCATCTTGTGTTACTGTATTCAAGATTACTGGGTACTATTCAGCTATAGCTTTGAGGTGCTGTTAGCATTTCCCTGTGTCTATATAATGAATTAAAAAAGCACCTAATTTATAGTGCATTATCTTGACTTTCACAAGAAAATTTTTAGCTTCTGAACTCTGCTAATTTTTGCCTCTTACTTCAGTCTTCCTTGGTAAGAACAAAGACAGTGATAACRGACTGGCATGGATAACTAGAGACATAGCAGACATTCATGTTTTGTTGGGGTTTTTGTCTGGTCCTCACATAATTTTGTATTACTGACTGAAACTTGTTGGGTTTTGTGTGTCTTTGCACCATGTTCCATGAGTTGATGGTTTCTGTCTGTACGACTTCAAAGTTTACTCAGCATCAGCTGTTCCCATGCCAGTAGTGGCAGAAYTGAGTACTTTTTTAGCATAGTTCTTGCCACACCAAACTTAGTCCATCTGCCTTGCTATTGGAGAGCCTTACCAAGGCATTTAATTATTCTGGTTATGCTACATACATTCTTTACTTCAGCACAAATTGTAGGTACATGATTTCAGCATTGTATCTTCCTACCTTTTCCTTTTCATCTTACTTTACCTGTTCTTTGAATCGGAATTGTAGACTGTTTTATTCTACCCAGTCTTGATGCAGATCATAGATACAGTTTTCAGCTAATATGCTGCAGTTGCAAGGCTGCCATTCCTCAATTGCAATATTCTTCTGTTAAGTCAGTTAATTTAGTTAACCACAACACATCACTTAATAAATGAAACAATAAAGTGTGTGTTTCGGTGTTAGAAATAAGGCCCAGGCAATTRAAGAGGAACACTTTTCAGCTCCTACAGCTTTCTTAATTTGTACTTGGAATGGCTGTTAATGGTGTTGCAAAGGTAGGTTCTATTTTAGACCTTTACTTTTAGTTACTAAACAGAACACAGAGTAAAACTAACCTAGGCAGCTTTTGTATGACTATTCCAGGGTTTTCAARTAAATTCTAGGTTTCAGGGGGAAGGATTACACTTTGCTGTCATATGACTTCATGGTTACTTTCTTCTTTCTAAGAAATGCTTAGCTTCCCTTTAGCTTCCTGCTACTTTTTACAGTTGCAGGCTGAAATCTTCCCTTTTTTTCTATTGCTCTTCTACCTCTTCATATCTGAAAGCATTAGAGAATTTGTCTTCTCCCTCCTTTTTCCTCATTCTTTTTGCTACAGAGAGAAGAAAAATGGAGGAGACAAAAAGAGAGCTTATAAAGGATACAAAGAAGATGGAAAGGGAGGCTCCTGTTTCAGGTATTGGGAAAGGGAATTAATTTGGGCCAGGACTTGCAAGGGGGTCTCTCCTATCTGGTTTCTTCCCTCTGCTTCTGTGTTGATGGTAGAACATCAAGCTGTTAGACGTCAGCTTTCATCAGGTGCAGATGCAAGTTTCCTCTGAGATTTCTCCCTRTGATATGGTATCTGTAGTCATAAATATTTTCTGCTAGTATCTTTGTCTCCTTATGGTTTTTACAGTTCCTTCATAGTCATTATCCCCTCCTTTGTTTTTTTGTAGTAGAAGGCAGTGGGGTTTGACCTGTGGAATGCTGAGTGATTTGAGATCCACATTGTATCATAAGGCCATTAAAAAAAGAAAGAAAAAGTGTGGCACAGTGGCAAATTTTAGAAACACTTGGAGATTTCTTTTACATCAGTGAAAATGAATTGCTGGCAGAGTACTTCTTGAAGGGCATTGTCCATTAGAATTACTGTTTTATTTTGTTCTGTGTTAATTTTTGTGGCATTGTCTACTTGTCTGCTTTGTCTCCTTGCTTTCCTTGACCTCCAGAAAAATATTCCAGAAGTAAAAGAATGTTGCCACAAAATGGAATTTCAGGGGCACGGTCTGAACCTTATTTGTCAAGTTCTACATTTATTTATATGAAATAGTGCTTAAATTACTATTTGATTAAATTTTAAATATTTCAAAATAGTATAGTTGTCAAGTTCTGGGTTTTACAGGTTCTGATGTCTAATTTTTTTGCTTTAGGTTTYTTCCCTTCTCTTGAAGTTTGTACTGTGGGAGGAACTGGATTTGCAGAATTTRTCATTTCCAGTTTCTTCATTAGAATATAAGCAAAGACTTTGTGAATTTCTGCYAAGCTCTTCTGTTAAGAGCATATTTTTAGGACAGAAATCTTCATCTATCAGAAATCTTTCTTAAACCATGATCTCCATCATTTGGTTGTATTTTGCCTTTTGAAAACAGAAATAGAGACATACTGTAGACATGTACCAGGTATATTGACAGATGGCAGAACTAACTTCTTAGKTCATTAGTGAACAATTTGTGAAGCTCTATTTGCTCAATTTATATCTGTACTGCAGGCAGAGTTTTTGATACTTCTACAGAAATCTCAAATATTTTTTAAAAAATAGGCCTTTCTAGATTTTCATCACTAAGAATCAGGAGAGTCTTGTCTTATATGTGACTGTGTTCTAAATTTGTATAGATACTTAACTTTGAGTCTTACTGAGATGCAACAGTAAGAATTTGGGTGTGGGTAGAGCTTTTTGGTATTTGTTTTTGGAGTTTTCCTATTTTTTTCACACCTAAGTGATGCTTATGAGATGCAAGTGTGACCTGGCAAGGACAGAATTGAGTACTATTTCATGGCTGCTTTTAAATAAGCCACTGGCAGACTGTTGAGTTATAAAATGCCAATGTATATCCCTTCTGTCAGATTTAAGAATTCTTGTTTATTCTTGATAGAAAGTATTGCAGAGGGTATTGGTAATGCAGTAGTAGTGCAAGCTGGACATACTTTGAGTGAGCTAAGGGGAGCTTTTCTGACTAGTTTCTACATTGCAAAAAYGCACAAGAATGGGGGAATTAAAGAACTGCTTATCCCTCAGCCAAAACAGTGTGCCAGAAGAATTCCCTGCTGAAAAGTGAAGTTACATATAGGATGCAAGTGTCTCCCATTCTGGATGACTGATAACTGCAATATTGTAATTCCCCATCGAAGTCAACATTTAGTCACGTTTGKGATGCCTGAGTTGTCCTGTTTTGGATTCTGCTCTCAAAACTGTCCAATACAATAGCTGGTTTTAAAGTAAAGTAAATAAAATCCTTTTAGTCAGTAACAATTATGGAAGACAGTATGGACTGTCTAGTAAAAAGAGGCAAAGTTAGATCTGTTAAAATTGATTATTAGTATTTCTGCTAATTCATGAGAATTCTACTCTATCACAGAGATGTTTTTRTGGGTTATTCTAAACAAGCAGTTCATTCTAGGACTGCAACTGRCTTATTTTCCTTACTAGAATGTCTGGATATAATGTCTTTTTAGTATAGTTCTGTTTATGAAGTGAAATTACCTTCTTCTGCAGAAGACGAAGGTGAAGGTGGTGAAGATATTTATGATGAWGAAGAAGGAAATGAAGTTCCAGATGAAGAAGAAAATGAAATTCCAGATGCARGTCAAGAAGAAGGTGATAAGTCAAATAAATCTGATTCAGAAGATGAGGTTAGTTTGCATTTTTCCCTGTTTTCTTGCTCTTGTCTGACATCACACTTCTAACKAAGCCCAGTTACCTACAAAAAGTGTTTTTCATTCATTGAGCCATAAAACAAATCMTGAGGTAGAAATATGTTTTCCTTTGAGTTTGACACCTCAAATGCTCTGCATAAATACAKGTATAATACAGAAGTGATCAGGCAGTTCCCTAAACATTTAGGGAGTTTTTACAGAAGTATGGTTTTTAACAGATTATTAAATTAATTGCCAGGCTTGAAAATTTGGATGCTGCAGCAGATTGGTCAGTCTTCATTGTGCTTCTTAATTAATAGAACATGTGCTTCCAACTAAATAGCTTTTTCCTGAGACCTAGAAAAACMTTAAGCTTTTCAGTTACATTTTGGGGTTTTATTCCAAAATAAAGTTTTAAGCAAAATTACAGTACTGTTTTTTTAATACAGCACTTGCAGTTTCATTCTTCTTGTGTAGATTGGTGCAGGCACCCACATGATTTACAAAATGTTTTTCATAAAACATCATTGTAGAATGGAATTTATGCGTGCTTGTCAACTACTCATTATCCTTTTGTTTARAAACTGGTGAGTCTGAAACCCTTTAGATCCATCCATGGGTTGTCTTGTGCAYGTCACTCCATAAATGAGTCCCTTTCTAGGTTAGAGGAATCGTTTAATGTTAACTCCTTTTCATGTAAAACTTTTAGGAAACTGTACCTTGCAYGTGGTTGTGTTGTTTTAGCACTAAAATTCTTCATCAATTACCACTTATTCTGTATTTTCCCTTGTCCCTGTAAGTTTTCTTTTCCTTGTACATTCACCCAGGAATACAGTATCTGCTGAACCCTACTAAGGATCAGGTGACTCCTTGTGAAAGTAATAGCAAGCTCTGAATGTGTCTGGCATTACAGAGTGTGACAGTGAGGCCATGGCTTGCTTTTCTCTTAMGTGTTTTCAGCATGTAGGCATTTCTGTTGTGAGTTAGCTGGTGACCTGGTTGGGACACATCATGTACCCCAAGTCCTCACTCAGGGTGGCCCACATTCCATGAGCTGTTCCTTCTGAAGGAAGTGCCTGCCACTAGCTGATGGTGGAAAGTGAGGAAGCAATGCATGGTCCAAGAATGGATCTCACACTGGAAAGGCTTTTCCTGTGCCTCTGTAAGCCCATTGCTTTTAAACTGGGAACACCACATCTGATTTAAGAACAATTTACTCTATTTGTAGCTCTCCRAAGTGTAAAGTTAAAATGTTTTAAATGCTTCTTGCTTCAAAAGTGGAAATTAAATTTACCAAAAGGTGCATTTTAATTAATTAAATAAATTTAAAAGTCACCAGTTTTGAACCAGCAAGTACATGGGCAAAACCAAAAATTTTGACACCAGTTTAGACATACTAYTCTTTTCCTTCTGAATATAGAAATKAAAAGTATTATACCCACTCTATTAATTATTTGATTAGTAGTGTGGAAAAAGATGTCCTATCACTTAAGTGCTGCATTTAGTGATAACATGACTGGGGGGTTCAGGAGGAGGAATAATGTAGCGTGCCAGTTTCCATAATTTTAATAGGTTTAAAATGTTAATGCTGAATTTCTTTCTTTTTCCAGAAGAGAGAACCTGATGAAGGAATGGGAGATCGTCCACCGAAATCAGTGCGCAAAAGAAGAGTACGAAAGGACTGAGTTATTTCCAGCTAGTGTTTGCAGGTCTAGAGACAGTAACTTCTGCTGTGCCACCTCAGGGGGCCTGGCAAACTCCTCAGCTTTGAAGGGAAGAGGAGGGCTTATTGCTATTTAACCTCCTATTTCAATTCTCTGACCTCTTTAAACATCTCAAACTTCCTCAATTCCCTTTTTTTAAGGATAAAYACTATCTGTGGAGAGTTGGCTGGTATTTCAAATTCAAAATAAAAGGAAAATTGCAAGTTAACCGACTGATTTTTAGGTGAAGGTTCTTAAGATTTGACGTTTCTTAGAAATCAGTATTAGTTGGAGATAAACTTACTMTAAATATTTTTTTAAATGAATACATTATAATACTTTTGCAGCTCTAGCACAAAATTAGCTGTTTACAGTTTTCAGCTAAAAGAGGATGGCAGTATAGATGTAGCATCTATAGCAGTTCACATAGCTATAAGAAAAGGGTTTTTTTTCTGTGCAGAGCTAAATGCAATAATTGTTTTTGTATGAAGGTTTTGTGCTAGCAACTATTTTTATTGTAAATTATTTATTTTAGTTGATCTTGTTACATGGGTGGTCACCTGTTKACTTTAGGCATTGGTTACAGTAATTTATTTTTAAGATATATTTTAAAATAGAATACAAGTGGTAATTGATGTGACTTTGTTTTASTTTTGAATGCAGGTATCAAATCTGCAGAAGTGATATACAGATGATTTTTTCAAACTTTTATAGTACTCATGTTCCAAACCAGTGGTATAACCTGTTTATAGAATACTTGCTAAGTGTATATTGTCACCTAAAAATATTTATTAATTCTTGCTTAATATTAAATTTATTGATATAGATAARAATTTTTGATGGATTAAGTTTTTTACAAGATGTGAGTAACTTGGGCATTCTCATAATATAGTTTAAATAAAATGTATATTGTAAAGAAACTTTGTTTTGTTAAAGTACAGCTGTATATTAATAAAATTTCAGTCACCAGAAGCCTCTTGCTGCTTGGCAGCTGCTTGTAGGAGTAGTAAGGTATGTAAAATGCTAGCAAAAGTAGTCATACATTACAAACAAGCAGAAATACATTAATTCATAAACAATGTAACGGATTTTCTTGTGCCTGGCACAAAATTGGTTCACTTTAAAAGTAAGTGTTTCCCAGCAAATTCCATGGAAAAATCTCCATTTTTTTTTTGTCATTTGGGGCTTTTTGTGCCTTTTTTTTAAGTGCAAGTTCACACGTCCTTATTTAGAGTCTCTGTGCAAAAGGTAAGAAGTGAAGACTTCAGATGACTCCTCAGCAATAGGTAGAGGTTGTTACCAGTGTAGTATCCTGCTAGTAACAGTTACTGTGAGCTGTCAGGGAGCATTTCAGCTCTCCTTCTTGAATGAATTATACCTGAGCCTGATAGAAGTGCTTTGGCATAGTTACACTGTTTGGRTGTGGTTGTGGAGGTGGCATTTGTTTGCTTTGGGGTTTTGGAGGGCTTTTTTTTCTCCTATTGTGATTTAGCTGCTCCAGGGATTGGCCACCCCATGGGGGATGCTCATCTTCCCTTGTAGTTTTGAACTTCCCCATAAAGTATTGATTAATGCCCCATCAGTTTTGATTATTTAGAACCTAGAGATAGTATACATGTTCTGCACATCAGTGTACTTGGATTGAGACTTATGCTAGTAATTAGAGGAGAAATACCAGAGATTTGAAGCTCTAGAGGTAGAAAGACAGGTGAAAAGGCAACTCCTCTTCATTGATACAATGTAACAATTAGAGKTCACCCACACTTCCTGTGCATTGTCCATTTTTATCTGAACAGGTATTTAAGTAAAAACATTTGATCTTGCCTATCATGGCTGTTTGAAAGAGCCATAAAATTAACAAAGTAATAATCCTCACTTCCACTCTTGTTATTAAAAACTGTCAGTCATCTTTGGAACTCCGTGAATATCACACTTCCACAGCCCTTTGATTTAGTTACATCTGAAGCTACTCTTCAGATGGCATCCACATTCATGAAGRCATAATGAAATAGTAATTCTGGTTTCTGTCTAATGTAGAGCTCAYAGTGTAGGAAAAGGTAACATTTCTAACTTGGCTTAACCATCTCACRCATGGAAAGGTGCAAGGTTTAGTTTTTTGACAACACTGAATGAAGTAAGAACATTTACTTCAACAGAACAGAATAACAGAAATTTAAGATTCATGGCTGAAAATAGCAAGTGAGTCAGGAMCTGAAGCTTTGATTTAAAACTAGATTCATTAAACCAGGTTTAATTTCAATTACATCTAGTTTTTCAAACAGTTCAGCTAGGTAGAAACCATTAAGATGATCACAAACTCTACTGCTTTTCCACCTTTTGACTACATATAGTTGTGAGAAGTTTTACGACAGAGGGTTTACAAATGTTAAGCCAAACTAATTGAGACAAATGAAAAGTTTTTATTTAGTGTAAAGTCAGAAATACAACATCTTTAAAATATTCATAAGTTAAATGAAGGCCACAGTAGTGGGATGTAAAATGGCATGGAAATGAAATAACTACTATATATACATYGATGGATAAAATACCACTATCCAATCTACAATACAAAACCATGATTTTAAGATTACTTTATCCTGAGAATTGCTCAAGTCTAACAAACGCATGCTGTGTTACTGGGTGATCTCCTACAGTGCAGATGGAGATGGCAGTGACGTGGCTTTAAAGCTATGATGGCTGTAATGTGATGCAACCTTTAGAAATCAAGTGCTTGCTGTGATTGTTCTTCCTTTAATGCTCAAACTCTGGACTAGCCATGTGATCTACTTTACCTGCTAGCAATTCTTGGATTAATTTAGARTTCCAGTAATGTGAGAAAGCAGTTAACCGAAGATTAAAAATAATTTTAGATGCTGACAAGGACCCCATGACACAAATGGYAGCATCATCCATTTGTGTCTTGGTAGGTAAAACATTTTTCATCATTCGGTTTCTCGAGCCAGACTTGTAAACAGCCCTCAAGACATACTATTAGAGCTTTGTTTGCAGTCTTTTGACATTGTTTAGAGTCATTTGACTCCAGTGAGCACTGCAGAACCATTTAAAATGGGGAGAAATGGGAAACCTCACTTTAGGGAAGGGGGTCACAATATCAACTCACTCTTGTGACACAGTAGTGCCTAGCTGCTAAGAAACTTGGGATTTGAGAGGGATTTATTCTTCTGTTACACTGGCACATTAACAGCATGCTTGAGAGAGATCCTTGAACTAGTGGTTTCCTTTTAAAAGGTACAATGGCTTCATTACTGAAGAGCGACCTCAGTCCTAGCTAACATCCATAAATAATTCTGCAGTGCTGGAGTAGGCAAGATGAAACAGATGCAGCTAAGTACTGCTAAAATCTACATATTTGTATTTCAGCTTCTGCTCTCCCTTAATACTGATTACCTTGAACATATTGTCACTGTGGGAAGTGCTCAGACTCATAATATGGGCTGAGTTCTCCTACCAAGCCTGCTAGCAGCCCTGACACCAGGCAGTGCTCAAAGCAGCACAGCTTTGAGAGGCAAAATCCACCTTCRTTCCACTGCATCCTTCTGCCTTAGATGTTTTTATGCAGTGCCTAAAGAAGCACTTTAAAAGCTTAGGTTCTGAGGCAGGAATACAGCTGCTCTGAGGCCTGAAGCAAAGACAAGTTTGGCACTTCAGGAGGAAAGTAAAAGATGGGAAGGAAAAGACTTGTTCTCAGTTCCTCACTGCAGATTGTTCACAAGTATAAGGAGCATTGCTGACCTCTTTCTGGAAAGCTTATGACTTAGGTTTTTAATTTAACTCTTCCTCACATAAGAGAAGAACTTCAGGAAGATCATACGTAGTGATGCTGTGCCTGATCATTCTTCAGGGAAATGGRAAAGTGGCAATGGTTTCAAGTGTACATATTACAATACTGATACTACACCAGTTTGCTATTTCCCTGACTAAATTGCTAACCTTGCTGCTCCTCTCTTACCCTTCCSCTTCCCAAAAATTCTGAAGTGTTTYTCTGTACACAAGCCCTGCAAACAATATCATAACTGTTCCTACTGCACAGGAATGCTTAACTGGTTTATAGGGTTTCATTTGTTTTGCAGAGCTATGAACAGTACTACACAGTAAACACATCTGGGATGAAAAAATTGATGCAATTAAAGTCTGAATGTTTTTATCAAATGGGGTTTCAACACAATATTGTAACTACTATTTGGCTAGTCAAGAACTCTATCCTAAAACCTCAGAGTGCCAACAGACCTTTGTTTAACCTGACAAACTGAATCCACTTTTTAACAAGATATGCTCATTTTTAAAACAAATATAAAAAATTTGTAGATTATCTATTCTACATTTGCACATTGCTTAATCTTAATACACAAACTTCTGTCTCCTGCTCATGATAATGCTCTTAATTCTGTTAATCACCAAAGTTTATAATCTTTAAGTATCCAGTAAGCCACAAACTAAGGTATTTTAGCTTATGTAGCCTATGCCAGTTAAAACAAAAAAAGACAGCAGCAATACAATGACAATCTGTGAATTAACCCTTACTTCCTTTTGCTTTTTGTGTCAGTTGTTTGGAAAACRCTAGATGCTGACATCAGATTTTCTATATACTGTCCAAGAACTTGGTTTTCTGATTTCAGTTTCAAGTTTTCTTCCTTAACAGCATCTACTCGTGCTGAGAGATCTGTGAAGGTGATATTATAAGAAAAATATTAGACGCTATTGCATACAATAATGAATATGTTCTATGGGCCTACATAAGACTAGTCACACCTTTAATGCAGAAAACATTACCATAGGGAATTATGTTATAAAACATTCTCCTACGCAAGTTTCAGCTAAAGCCCATTTTTCCTATGTTATTTTGTAGTGCAGCATTTTGACAAACTTGTTAAATTTACTGCTGGTCTGTATCTTTATTACTTTCTTGAATTTTTGAATTAAGCTGTTGCAAACTAAATTACTTTGGAAACAAGAGTTCAGTGATGMGCAGACTCAGATGTGTCTTCTAATAAGCCTGGACAAATTAGCTATATCACCCATTCTGCTTGCTGTGTATTATCGAGGCCAAGCAAATGTAATGTTGCATAAAGAGGRAGAAAAAGACTTATTTCCAGGACCTTGGTTTTATACCTTCAACTGCTTTAAGTGACATACTTCTGGACATTRTGACTAAGGTAAGGTAGAAAGCAGTCCCATTCTCTTCYTTTGCTTATTACTGTGTGCCTGTAAGAAATCTGGTGTGTCAAGCTGCTAACCTTCAAGTGTGTGCTGCAGTTCCAAAACTTGATTAATAAGCCGTGTTTTCTCTTCTAATTCCACCTGATTCTCAGCTTCAACAGCTGCAATAAATYATGAGAGTTTTAGTGCAACCTCTGTTAACAACTGGAAATTATACGAAATAGAATAACAATGAATAGAACAACAAGAACATTAAGAATTTATACCATCCATGTCGGCATTCATCATTGTAGAAGGGGATCTTTCCACTTTTGAAGAGAGTTTTCTTGAGGAACGCTCTGCTTAAAGAAAAAAAAAAAAAAGGAAAAGGCAGCAATTAATGGAAATTCCATTATATTTGGATTTTAGATTGATTTTTCTAATTGGTGGTGAAAGGCCCAGTGCTTTAGCCTAAGGCAGAGCAACATTGTTCACCATTCTTTATTTTCTTCGTAGGCCTATGGTTCGTCGAGTAACTATGCCTCTGTTTACAAAAATAACTGATCTAGATTACTGCAAAGCATGAAATATCGCACTTTCAATGATGTAATCGCCTCCTTCTCAGCTCCGATCATTCCGGGTTATTCTGCAATGGGCCATTCCCGAGTGCCGAAGCGGAAGGGCCCTGCATTGTCCCCGCACCCTCGGCCAGTACACGGACCTGCGGTCCGGGATTGCTGGGCTCGGGTCCCTCGCATCCCCACAGCCCGCCCCTTCCATCGCCGCCTGGCGCTGCGGGACGGGCCGGGGAGCGCCGGCCGGCCGGGTGGTAGCACTGCAGAGGGACCTCTCCGGCAACCCCGCGGCCCTGCACACACCCCGCAGCCCGGGCCGGACCGGCGCACCCCCATCCCTCCGTCCATCCCGCCGCGGCCGCCCCGCACCTGCCCCGCTGCCGCCGCCTCCCGCGGGCTGCGCCCCGGCCCGGCCCGGCCCGCTCCGCGCTGCCAACGCGCCTGCGCCGCGCGCGGGGCACAAAGGGGCGGGGCCAAAGGGGGCGGGGCCGGGCGCGCGGGGAGGCGGGAGCGCCATCTGCCCCCGCGCCTCAGGGCGCTGTGGCGGGCGGGGGAGCCCCTGTGACACTGACTGTGACAGTGCCTGTGACAACTGTGACCCTCACGGGCTCCTCCAGCCGTACCCTGCCCCGCCCCGTCCCGCTGAATGGCGAGTAAGATGATGCTTCTGATGAATTCGTCCAGTGGTCATGCACTGCCAGTGTCCAAGCACCGGTCCTCAATGGTTGGCCGCTTTTCGTAGTGTTCAGAAGAAGTTAAGAACACACACACCAGTGTGCTGATKTGTAACCCCTTCGGATTTAGGTAGGTTGGCAAAGCCTGAGAAAGGTCCGAGAAAACAACGTGTGTGGGTGGTGTTAACTCCCAGGTATGTGGAGCTTTCCAGGCGGAGTCCAGCGCGGTTTGTCTGCCCCGGTTCAGTGCTGTGTACACCTGGCCCAGCTCCTTCGGGTCTGGCACTTTCTCACAGCCGAGTCCAGAGTAAGAAACTTGTGATTTAGCTCCTTGCCTCTGAGTCTCACAGCATTCGAGATCACATCACACAAGAACCCGAGTCACTTCACAGCGTTGTTCTCATCTAATGGCTCAGTAACTCCAAAACAGCACTCGTGTGTGTTTTTTCTTTCCCTGGTTCCTGGAGGGAATAACCCTTGCAGAACATGCTGCACCGGGCCCACACTTTGACCTCATAACAGAATCTACGAGCCACAGTAAAGGAATGAAAAACATTGATGACCCAAGCTAATTCTAGTGGCTTCACTGAAATGACTGCACTGCATGGCCTGTCGTACTACATAGTTTGAGCGGTGTGTTGCAGTGAAATATATCCATTTTRTATCTGTAAATTGCAGTAACATATCTAGTTATAAATAAATAATTCAATACTTTGCAGACACCCAGGAAGATAAAGGCATTTGGGAAGTGAGCCCTCTACTGTATTTTTAAATACATCTCAAAAATGGTATATTACTAACATCTACATCTTCTGACTGCCTCCACAGTATTATTATCATTGTGTCAATGACTTTTTTTAACCTTACAATCRGATAAGTTCAGATTAGACTGAACTCTGTCCAAGGTTGGAAAACGTACTGCAATTCGAGTCTTGCTGTTCATCTTTACTGGAAAATGAGTCTGTTTCCGGTTCCATTAGCTAGTTTACTTACAAGTATATTCACTATCTCTATAAAGGGCATTTTCAACACAAGCAATCCATCTTATTCCTCGCAAGCACTTCTCTCAGGTGGTAGCTGGGCTTYAGGAGCTTATTAGAGAATCTCCTTGATTGCTGTTTTTAAAATGCCAGGTGCTTCTCAYACTCTTTTGATCTTGCTTGCTGCACTGGTTATGTGGCAAACCTGGCAATCAACAGGTTCTCCTAATTCTTTCTAATGAGACAATTCCCAGCACTTTGATTAAAAGGGGAAAAAATTACTGCCAGATTCTATGGCAGTAGAATATATATATATATACAGTAGAATAATATATATTACAGATGTATGCAGTTGGATAGAGGCCTTTCTTACCTGGTGAAGAATGTGKTTTTGTACTGTTAGAGAGGGAAAAATTATTGTGGGCTGATCGTGAGGAAATGCATCTCTGTAGAAATTCCACTTTTCTTGCTGCATTACAGTTGGAGATTATTGTCAAAACTGTCCCAAAATGAGCAAAGGGGGAAAATCCTTGATGTTAAATTATGGGACAGAATGGAAACCACACATACTGTCTCCTCCAAAACAGTAGTAATTTCAAGAGTGCTGGTTTACCTCCTGTTTCTTTTTTTTGTATGTGCACCGTTGGGGATTCATTCCACTTTGCCTGGTTGTGGTTTCTCTGAAGTTTGAAYGTGAGCACCAGGATGAACTCCTTTGCAGAAGTCAAACTCTTTGAGAGATTTTTTGGTTTTCCTTTAGAGAAAGCTGTTTTTCTGAGTTTCCACTGTTGGCATTGCAGAGGGGTTATCAGCAGAGAGCAGATGGCATTTTTAGTCTACAGTGCTGTGTGTTAACCAGGTTAGCATTGAACAGTACAGGGACCAAAATGTTTGGATTGGTACTGGTGGGTGTAAACTCCTCWGAGAGAATGCCTAGATTATCCTGCATTCCCTTTAAAAGGCTTGCATTCCTAACCTTCCATTTTTCAGTGCAAAGAAGGTAGCTCCAGAATTCTAAATATCCAATGCACCACTACTTTTAAACAAAGACCAAAAAATGCACACACACTCAAAACACAAATGCAAAAATTCCCAAACCCAGTATATCAGAGAATAAAGGTACAAAGCCCAAAGTATTCTTTTTTTTAAATGAGAAATCAACCAGAACCACAAAAGCTTAATATATCACATGATTTACCGACTGCCTTTTCAAATTCCTTACCTTATCTGTCTTGCATTATGTAATATATTATCAATTAAAATTTTTGTCCGCTTTAAATGTAAAGCTTTAGGGACTTAGGATATATCTCCAGCAATCAGATTCCTTTTATAATGCAGGTTGTGTTCCAGAGAAGGCACCTCTGTCTCTTACRACACCAAGCTGAGTGGGAGTGTTGATCTGATGAGCCCTGTACCTGTCACAACTTCAGGCAGTGCTACAGCATATTTTCTAACACATTTGGTTAAATCAGGTGAGCCATTCATAATATTGTCATTATATTAAATTTATAGGAATGAGTTTCAGTTTACAAATGGATCTACACTTGTATCCTAAGTTCTAGTTAGATTTTCTAAACCTAGCTGATGTCACTGGCAAAAGGAATTAATTTATTCAATTTCACTGTAAGAACATTTATTACGTAAAGTATAACAATCTCCCTAGGATATAAARTATCATTAATAGTTTACTTGAATTCATATACAGGTACAGTTGCAAACTGAGAGGAGAGGATTTTCTTGCTCTGCACTCGCACTCTCAGTCATTGCTGCTAATGACAAACGTTTGCAGATGTTTTATTTCTAAAACTCTGGTTTGTATCCTGTTTTTCCATGGCACACGGTGCAAACCAACAAGCCTCTGACTTCCCCTTTGGCAGCATTCCAGGCACCAGAGGCACCTGCATAAGCTGACTGATGACAGAGGGTTCATTGTTCCCCACTACAATAGAAATGTATCCTTTTTCTCACTAACAGAGGAAGGCATTGTACATATTTCTGTGATGATTTTGCTATTTGAACTGTACTGTTTGCTTCTTTGACTAATTATTGTCACAAAGAAAATTACAAAAAGGAACACAAGTGGCTTAAGTMTTTTTCCTTGCAATGCTAATTTGCAAGACCCTTTACATCAAATCTTTATCCTTTTGTTTCTCTGCAGAAATAACAGACTCTGAGAAGTTGTTTTCTTCATGTAATGTTGCTTTACACCAAATTCTCTGCAATTATTATTACTCTTTCAGAGTAATTTCAAAAGTCTTTTGTAGCCTACTGTATATCCTTGTGCAAATTTACAGTTGGGGACTTCTGTTAAATGTAGAATTTGAGGACTTAGATTGTGCTTTTTCCAACCAAATCAATTTATACAAAATAAGCAGATACTTTCGCTTACATTGTTCTAACTCATCTGTGTCCTTACATTGTGTGCATGTCTTGGTTTTGCCTTAGGTCCTGAATGAGAAGAGGACCTCATCAGATGACCTGTGAGCTTACAGTTAGAATGAAAAAATTCAATCTCTTTAGAAAGTCTACTAAAAGCAATCCTCAAAAAGTTRTAATTTCTCTTTACCCTGGAAGAGGCCTGCCTTCATATAGCTACATTTACCTATATAGCCAAATACAGCTGCATCCTATCTCTTGCAAGATTGAGCATGAGTGCGAAAGTTCTCATTTCTACTGACTCCACAAAAATGCATTTTTAAACAGACTGAGGAACCACACTCTTTGCAGCTTTGGGCTGTGAATGCTGACATATATTACATAACATTGCCCTCTTAACTGTCTGATCCTCCTTGAAATCATCAGCTATAKGTTTGCCACTAGATTTTGTGAAAGGATATTTAGCAAGGTTCCATAAAGCTTTCCTGGTAATTTAATGAGATGAAAAAACTACTTTTTCTTTCTGCAAGTCTTGTATCTGCTTTTAAAAGGAAGGAGAAATGTAGTCATTAGTGTTGGCTTTCTGTCAAGCATATTTGAAAAAAGTGTAAKATAATTTCTGGGTACTCTACAATTAGGGAGGAGGGCCTTGATCTGCTTATTCAACATTGATCGGCAGTACAAGAAAGCAATTTTTGCAGATGTTGGACAGCATTTCACTGTTTTGTTTTACTTCTGGTTTAATTTCCTCTGTGCTTTTGTTTGGGTAGGTCATTTTTTGAGGGAACTTTGTCTAGTGCTATGAGTTTCTGAATTGAAAAGTATTTCTTTCATTAAAGGTGAAAGTATTTTCACAAATGCTTTCCTTGATTTCACGCACTGTTRATATTGCTATGAAAATACTTATCAGAAAGTTTCTATCTTGCTACCATTTTGTGTTTGCATGGAAGTGTTTTATTTTTAATACCTGCATACTTAATAAATAGTCACTGCTGTTTTGAAAGAGCAATGAATATGAAATATTCGTGGCTGGTTAATCAGGCTCARTAACCCCTATTGCTTTGACACAGTGGCTTTTCACTCTACCAAAGAAATTTGGATATGAAGGCTGTATTCTGATTATCCTTCAGACTGTACATCTACAAGGTGTTGTTCTACTTGACTGTTTAGTATATTTTCCAGTATGTTTTAAACAATGAGGGGAAAACCTTATGCAGTAACAAATGTGCTCAAGTTCATGAAAACCAGTGCATCTTTATGAACCTTTTTAATATTTAACTAAGGAACACTTGCGTGTAAAACATCATGTTTTTGATTAAGGTTTCTCCTTTTGTTTCCTTTYTTGGGGAATTTTCTTTCCCCTTTTGTTGCTGGGATACACTGATTGCCAAGTCATTCTTTTGATGGCTGGGTGATTGGGGAAGACAGAAGAACCTACGCCCCACCTGAAGAGTCTCCCTGTGCACTCTGTCTGGCATTTTTTTTTCCCTCTCTTTGGAGAGAGGGAAGTTCTTGCAGGAGTTTTGGGCTTGTGGAGGGCATGTGTGTGTGTGTGTGTGATGTGTGTGTGTGTGAGTGTATGTGTGGGGCGGGGGTAGCTTCAATTCCTGCCCTGCTTGTCTTGGGGGAGGATGGTGTATCTGCTGCTGCAGAAATCAGCTCCTGTCGCCGGTTCCTGTTTGCTGCACTGTGATCTTCTGCCCCTGTGCCTTGCCGGGGACCCCTGGGATTCCAGCTGCAGTGGTCGAGTTCTGCTGCAACCTATCTACAGCCACGGGATTCTGCTCATCTCTTTGCTCATCTGGCTGTTCTGGGGTTTCTTGCTGTCCAGAGGAGCACCGAGATCGGCGTTTCCCCTGTGAGTTTGCAGAGGAACTTTTCTCCATCCACCTCTGCCGGTTCGTGTCCACCATTGGCCACGCGGGAGATCTGAACCAGCCGGGACCCGCCCACAGCGCCCCCTGCAGCCGCGGGGGAATCATCGCACCCGCCCTGCCCAGCCGGGAGCCAACAGCGCCCCTGCTGACTGGGACTGGAACTGCACCCAAGGGGAGGCTGTGTCTCTGTAAGGCTGTCACTGGGTTTGGGACTGGGCTGGTTGTTGCTATTGTTATTGTTACTTGTTTCACCTTGTTATATATATTAGTAAAAACTGTTATTCCCTTTTACCCATATTCTTGCCTGAAAGCCTATGATTTTCAAAGCTATAATAATTCAGAGGGAAGGGGGGGGTCCTATCCACCACTCCAAGGGGCGTCCCTGCCTTCATTGGCAAACGCCAGTCTTTCAAACCAAGACACATCATAATTCACAAAGTCCACTTAGGATCTACATCTTGCATGCCTAGTTTCCTCACTCTTTGCTTGAACTTGCTCTTGTCCATCCTAAGGAATCTTTTAATCCCTCTCACTGTGTAGACTTTTCACTTCCCTGCTCTTCTAGAATTTATGTTATTCTCCAGTCTTACTATTAGAGCTGTAAGTTYCACTCTACTGTTAGTTTTGATGCCCCAGAGTTACTGTAATTAGTTTTAACTTCAGCTGGGAGAGTTAAGGAAGACTTTTTCCTACAGACAAATTCCTCTTCCTATTTTAGGTTTGGAATTTTCTTATACCTTTCTAATCTCCAGGTGTTGCCCCCGGCAGAAGAAATGGACCAGGGTTATCATGTTCACCGTGAATTTTACTATATTTACTCTCTATGCCTTCAAGCTATAAGCTTGCCTGAAAATGTCACTTATCTTCAGTTAKTCTACTTTACTTCTACTTTCTGAGYGGTGTTCCCCACCTCTTCACTACCAGAGGAAAAGGTGTAATGCTGGTGGCAGATCTTTATTAAAGAAGCCTCTGTGTTGTGAACATGAACTTTCTCGGACCCTGGCTGGTCTCCTGGTTCTGCTGCAGTCAAGAGTCCAGCAAATTTGAAGTACTCAGTTTCTGAAGTACAGTACAATCCTATTTGCTGTGTTGCTGAGATCTCTTATAGCAATGACACCTGTCAGGGTTTGGTTTTGAGTATCAAGCCCCAAATACCAAGATTATCTTGGAAACCCACTGGCAGCTGGTGCTTGGATAAGAGTTTTTAACCTTGTGCCTCTTTTTTCTCACAGGTATTAACATTTTCCCAGTTGCAAGGTGCTGAGGTTAGAGCAGGGCAGGAGGCTGGTGGGTGTTTGCCTTTGGAAGGAAAGCGATTTGGCATTTCCTGAAAGACTAAGAAAGCCATATGGCAAGAGCACCCCTCTGTGACACAGGGCAGATTGGAACCCATCCAGTATTATGGGGTCATTCCTAACTCAGCTACTTCTGGATGCTTTTCAAAGACAAGACAATCGTGCCACTCAATGCTGCCCCCCAATCTGTTCTCAGCATGTTGCCAGCTGTGCAGCAGGTGACAAAACAGTGTCCTATAGGAGACCTTTTCTCTTCTACACCCTGCTACAGGGAAAGAGTGAGATTCACTGTCAGGAGAACCCTTCACTATTGCACACCTTGGACCAAATTCTGGCAAATTGTCTTGTGAATAGTTTGAGCCAGCCACATCTTGGTGTCGGTAGCCCTATACAATGTGCAAATGAAATGTATTCAAACATCCAGCTCATCCCCATCACACTAATTTGGAATTGTTAGAAAATTGTGTTCTAGAAATAAGATTAACTTGGTGGATTTCATTGGTTTGGTGTTTTTTTTATATTGGAGGTAAATACAGCATCATAATAACATTCTTTATGCAAAAAAAAAAAAAAAATAGGGATGAGGAAAGGAAATGTAGCTCGTATTATTCAAAAATAAGCCATCTAGATGCCTAGTAGTGTAAATTAACACAGGTCTTTGGCAGCTATGCTGACATGATCAAGTTGATACTCTGGCCACACCTTTCTAAATAATTCATATTAACGCACTTCATTTTCCCCTATGTAGTACTCTCCTACTTCTCTTTCCAAGTAATTTTTATTCTGCAAGTTGGGGAGGAGGGGGTGAAGGGGTAGGCAGTCTTTGCTTTTGTAGTTTCTTTTAAAACAATTAAATGCTTACYAGTGGAGTTTTAAAATATCTTCTTATTTCCATTACCAATTAACTTGTATCGCTTCTCATGAGTTCTCACTAGAGGATGTTAGAGGTTTCTTTTTCCATATACAGCATTATCTGTATTTTATTTGATTGTAGTAACTACTGGGTTATTACTTCTGAAACAATGTCCCTCTAACCAGTGAAAGGCTCTATGTACTCAGCTAATGAGTGTAAATTACCATATGCAAATATATGAAAACTGTGGTAGCCTCCATACCTGCAAACACTCAGTTCTTAACTCATCACAAGGCTYATTCAACCACGCAACTAAAAAAGTTTGCTTGAGGGCATTTGCTAAAAATACCTCGTACCTCATAATCAGGACAGACTTGCCTGCTCCCATGGTGCTGTTATTCAGCCTGTGCAATTTGTATTGTATCAGTAGAGTACTGTAATTTCTTACCTGAGTCRTCTGCCAAAGAAATGCTGGTGAATGTGCCATCCTCCTCGTCCAAATGTAACTCCATTTTGCTGCCTCTTCCCAAAGTTTTTGAGACATGTGTGTTAAGCATGGCAGTTGTCAGCCATTTCTGAGTGCACACGTGACTTCTCTGGTTAAATCTTTAATGAGTCCAGCACTAGTATTACTGGCAGCAGCTGCACMCATCTTGCTCCGTGTGCCGTCTCCTCTGAACCTTGAGCTCTTTTGCGGAAATCGTTCAGCCGGAAGGTTTCTGACTACTCACTGCTTTGTCAGACAAGTGCTGAGCAAACACTATTATTACAGGTTCTTTCTGTAACAGAATTGTATCTGTCCTGGCTGGCTTTTTGTTTCATTGTTCTTTATTTTCTCTAGGGCTGCCTGTGGGTTTTTCTTGAAGGAGTTTTTGATAGAGTAAAGAGCAAAAGTAACTTAGTGTTCAAAAAATGTTGCTTACAGTCCATGAAAATGCAATGAACAGACTTGGGAGCAGCAATTATCATATACAATCTGCAAATACTTAGAAATGTGATTTTATTTACATGAGACAGCTGCATCAAAACCAATCAGGTGTAATATGAACAAGTGAAGTTATATAAGTGAGTGTCTGGCATTCTGTGGTAGAAYATGGGAGGAAGGAAGAGAAATCAAGTTCAAAGAAAACCCCACTGTAGTCATCTTGTTTTGCYTCTTAAAGAATGCTGGACATAGTTTGAACATACGAATCAGAAATTTACCTCAAACTACTTACTTGGTTAAGAATATCTTTCTTTTGTRCTCCTGGAAGAGAATGTTTTCTTTCAATTGATTTGAAAATATAACATGGCTGTGGCCTTGATTGAAGACAGAATAGAGAATAGTAGAATCACTTCATTTTCAGAGCATTGCATGTTCAGAATCCACCTGTCCTTTCGTTTTTTAATTTTGTATTTCCATGGGGCAGCTTTCCAGCCACTCTACCTGCAGCCTGTGTTCCTGCCTGGGGTCGTTGCAGCCCAAGAGCGGGACCYRGCCCTTGGCCTCATTGAACCTCACACTACTGGCCTTGGCCCATCAATCCAGCCTGKCCAGATCCCTCTGYAGAGCCTTCCTGTCCTCCAGCAGATYAACWTTCCCACCCAACTTGGTGTCATCCATGAGCTTACTGAGGGTGCACTCAATCCCCTCATCCACTGGTGAATGGCMACCAAGAGGATGTGGTACCATTCACCACTCTAATGACACTGAGCATTGGAGTTCATGGAGCTTACAGAAATTAYAAATGTAATACTGCTTTTTAATTTTTTTTATTTTTATTTTTTTCTTTGTTTCATTAAAGTTTTTTTCCATTGGTGTCAGTGAAGTTATTGAGAGCTGCTTTCAGATAAAAGCACATCTTCCATTTTCAGAACTATGTTGCATTACTCACTTTTTGTTTCATACTGATCAGAACCCACTCAAGGTTTACCTTACTGGTCTTGGGGTTCTCCTGCCCAAGGCCAGGGGCTGGATTAGATGATTTTGATGGGTCTCTTCCAACTCAGCATATTATATGATTCTTGCTAAAGAGACTTGCTGGTTTCATTCCAGATCCTTGAGTATCACAAKGTCACTTGGGGTTCTTTTTCTTCTTTCAGTGATGCAGCAGCATGCTTCAAAGCTCCCATGATGATGCTAAAGCTAGAAAACATTTTGACCTTTTGTCTTTATTACATCTTTTATTGTTCTCAGACATGTTATGTATGGTAGAAGCATTTCAGCAACTTAGTTCAGAAGGTCAGTTTCTAAAAACATATGCGATTATATAATCTGTTAATTTCTGAGTGTTTTTCAAATTATATGCTTTTGGAGCCTAAGGGCTGCATCGTGTCTGAGCTGTGAAGCCCCCGTCCAACTGGTTTAATTAACTTAAGCCTATACCAATATTGTTCTRTTATATTGACCATGCAAGTACCCTCTTGTAAATACAATTTCCATGTAAAGAATTAGCTTGTTTTAGACAGTCTGTCACAGCAGACTGTCTAAAGAAGTGAATATGGATATGCATTTGTTATTCATGCCTCGATCAAAGCCATTAGCAGAAGTGTTGCAGAGTAAAAGCTGTATTTTAATAAGAGCCAGTGAGAAAGTCTCCTCCGAGTGAAGGAGAATATGATTCAGGGAGGAGTTGGGCTGCCTCCTGTGATAAACCAATCCTTGCAATTTATGGAGTCAAGTTCTTGTATTTGTGCCAAGTGCATTCCACTCCATATGGTGCCAAGGAGCAGGTTATCTGAGGAATTTTTCATCCTGCCCTACAGAGTTGGCTTCAAGGCTCAAAGGTAAGGCTCTCTKCAAATGTTTCAGAGTTCATTAAAGCTCCCTGTGAAAGACAGGCCTTTGGACAGATGGCTTGTTTGATTCATTTCCTCAATCAGTGCCTCTGCTGCTGAAGGAGAGAAGGTAGAGACATATGTCTTTAGGTGCATGTATCTGTCTGTGTGCATATGTATATAAAAAGGAAACATGGGACTCAGGACCTGCATTGTTTTACTGAAGCCTTTTGCTTCCCRTGAAGACCTGGGAATCAGGTTTGTGAGGGACTTGCACAGCTCAGGGAAGACTCATTTACCAACATAGAGATGGGGCCTTAAAGGACTCTACAGTGYGATCTTGCCCCAATTTCTTGCCCCAAATATTCTTCATATTTAAACATACACCTGTGTTCTATAACTTTAAAGGCACTGTAGTGTGTGGCCCTGCTTGTTTCAATGARGACTATGGTGAGAAACATTTTCTTTGGTGGTGGCCTGATATTTTATTAGTGGAAAAAGGTCTTTAGATGAGAGATGCCATGTTAATGTAAAGTAGAAGTACCCATTTCTTRCTGTCACCATGTTTCCTTTAAAAGGGAGAACATAAAGGAACAGCATCAGACAGAGGAAGAAAAAAACTTAAAGGAAATCTAGGTAATGGAATTAACTGCCAGAGCACAAGGAGTTTAGTTATTTCCATGAGTGAATTATTTTCACTGGAGTAATGGACATKAATGTAAAAGTTAATTTGGTTATAAAATACCAGTTGATCTTTCTGAGGTCTTCATTACCAAGTTGAGCAGAGATTGTAGAGAGCTGAGTAGATGTGTGGCTGCCTTTTAAAACAGGTGTCACAAACTGTCAGAGGAGGTTGAGAGTAGGGGAAGTATGGGGACAGCATCTTCTATAGCTGTTCCTGAGCCTTTTGTTTGACTTTATAGCAGTAACATYAGTTGATATAGCCATGTGCTGGCCTGGTTTTGAAGAGTGTTGATAACAAGCACATCAGCACTGGATATGATGGCCACGAAAGCAGTAGATAAAACACGCAGGAATGTCTCCAGGCTTGRTACTGTAATGAAGTTCAGGATTTTGTAGCTGTGTCCTGTCAAGGACACAGATGGAGGAGGGTGTAAATCCCTAGATTTAAAACACCTGCCTGGTAGCAGGTTTGCATTTTTATTATTGTAAGTAATGTGTAACTGTTTTCTAATTAAAGTGATTTAATAGTGACMTGAAAAGGAAGTTGGCTCTGAGTTAACTATGGATTTATGGAGTATAACCACAGCATGTGCTATGACTCCTATTTATACCAATAGTGTAACAATGCTTATAGCAGCACAGTTGAAGAAGACTTCAATACCACTCCTTTATTTAGGGCTCAGCCTTGCACTTACAAACTGAGCTACAACATCAAAACATTCAACATCCCTCTTCACCTGCTTCCCTTGTTTCCTATTACAGTGATAATTTCTTATCTCTGTGAGTCCACAACTGCAGTGCTTTGTTGGAAACAATTTTCAGTGGCTCTATTTCAAAGAGGGAAGAATTTAGTCAGTTGAGAGATATTTTTGCTGCCTGCACCACTTGGCAAAACTTCAGTGACTCCTTGTTCCAAAGGTGTAATCCTGTAGGTATGCCTGCTGCTGCTCTGGTACTTTCTGTGTATCAATAATAGAAAAGTCTGTGGATTTTTTTAAGTAAAAGAAAAACAYGTAAAAGAAGGTTTCTGTTGCTTTTAGAGAGCACTGGGACAGAGTCAGAGCACTGTTGGTAGGTAAGATCCTTGTTGCAATGCAGGTATAATGGGTAATCTTCCATCAGRTTGCACTGTGCAGTCCTAATGTGTTCTACTTTTGTTATGCAGTGGTTTGATCAAGAGTTCAACTTGAACACAAGTTTTGCATTTGTGGATGTCTATGATGTAAGTAATGCAGTATGATGTAAGCCATTAAAAGATTCTGTAGTAAGGAAACTATGTTTTGCATTCTTAGGAAATGTGTTCTGTTTCTAGTCAACACATTTAAAAAAAAACTAAAAATACTCGTTTTGATGGTTTGTTTTTTTTCCGAGCAAGACAATAAGCTCTGAGCAAAGAGTATTATTTGAAATTATTTTTCTTACACAAAACATTATAAAATGCATCCAATGTATCAGTTTCCCACTGTATGTAAACCACAGCATTTTAAAACTGTGTGCCTTGTTAGGAAATGGCAGCTACCTGTGCATTTCTGTTTTAATGAACTTTGACAGAAGGGAACTGTGGCATGTGTTTAGTGCATGCTAATAAAGCATTAATCATACCAGWGAATTCACAGGATATTCAGTGCTAGGCTGACTGACACTGTGGGACAGTAACCTGCTTGCAGAACGAGAGTTTACTAAGGTGGTGACAGAAATATATTAAATGTGTTATTCACAGATTTAACCTGTAAGCTGAAGTATGTTTATACTTGTCAGTAAGTCTCCTAAGTGTGTATTTTCTTCTTCTGCTTCCTTTCTCACTCACCCCTCACCAGCTTAAGGTACTTACAAGCCATATTGTGGCTGAGATAGTCTTCCAAATTTTGAGAAAGATGCTTATGTCATGCAGATGAGCATCATTATTTGTGAATGCTGCTTCTGAAGCTACATCCAAAATTACCACCTCGAAACCATCCACAACTGCCCACTTGTACTCATATCCCCTGATTTACTACATTTGATTTTCATGACTGCCTACATATTGTTCTTTTCTGCATGAGTTGTTTTTTGTTTTGTTTTGTTTTTTTTTTTTAAATTTAGATCCACTCTCTCAAAATGAATGACTTATTCATAACATCTGGTAGTATGTCATAAAATAGACCTACTTTCCTTCACACTTGTGCATTCTACCCTCAGATTTTCTGTTGTGTGTCTTTCTGGACTTGGAGAACATCTGCCTGCTAAATAAAAAAAATTTAAAATTTTAAAAATCTGCTGCTTCAGAGTACTTCAAATACACCTTAAAGTTTAATTCTGTTACGATTCCTGTAAAACCAGATCGTGACAGGGCAATGGGTGAGCCTATCTATATTTCACTAGTGTGTGCTTTTCTATTTCCTGTTCCTTTCTCTTTCATCTGATAAATCATCATTTTTAACTAGGTGCCTCAGTATATGTGCAGTGTGCAGCAGAACACGACTCTTTCCTGGACTTTGGAATGATCAATCTGCTCTTCTCTTTGAATGAAAGCCCTTGCTGCTTCAGTCTGTTGATCTATGATTCTAAAGATAGCAGTAATTCAGAAACAGGCCTCAACTAATTTCTACATCTCTGATAATACTTCACAGTGTTCATTAAAGATACTAGGAAATTTTTGGTTATCTCACCGGAGAGTACCAGTGTAGAAAATGAAACAGCTTTTTCTTTTATCATTCCATAGTCATACTAAGTATTTCCTCCATGTCTTTGGAATACAGAGATGTAGAGCATTCAGCAGTGCATACCTTATCCAAGGGTGTGTTTTCCTTCTGCTTCTTGCACTGTATCTGACCATTAGCATCCTTCTGACATGAGTGTGATCATCAGAACACAGGAACTTTTCCTTCTTCTTGTSTGTCCCTAGGCCACTCAAGGTCTGTGACCAACTGACCTGTTTGCTTCTTCTGTTCCATAGTGCAGATAAAAATAAAACATTTCAGACTTTGAATGTGTAGTCATTAAAATTGTCATTGTTAAATGGATGGGAGAGGCTTGATGCAAACACAGTTTGTTGACTAACCAAGAGTTAAATGTATATGATACTAGTAGATTTTACTTTGTAAGAGGATTGCAAAAATGGATGGATCTCAATGCAGCCACAAAAACTTTCTGCACTACAGTGCAAATGCTGAGAGCTCTAGTTTGAGTACTTAAGCMGTTGTAATTTAAGTACAGATTTCAGTGCTAGCCTCAGAGCTAGAGCTGGTTTCAGGAGCAGAGTAAGTTAAGTTACCTTTCATAAACCCTGTGCTGCAGCACAAGGCAGACATTGGTGCACAGTCCAACAGGGTGTCAGCCCACCAGCTCTTCTGCATCTTCTCTCTGAACCTTCCCACTTATGAGGGGGGAAAATACATAGAGTGTTTTGCCATTTCACACCATTATTCAAAATCAAATGTGATCTCTTCACAGCCTGAATCCTGCCTACCCTGGGCTTGATGGGCTCCATTGGGTGCTTTAACTGGACTGCTTGCTATTGCTGCAGCATTTGGAAGGGTGGGTAGTGTGGAATTGCATGTGCTGGTCTTGGCTACTTTGTGTGTGCCCCAAGGGAGGTTTTCTGTACAGGGTGTTTTGGTTTGTTCATAGCCCTGTAATGTGCAGCTGGTGAAAAGGACTGGACCCAGGGTACCAGGTAGAATTCCAAGCCCTTGTGACTAATTAGCTGAAATAAATATGGCATTTGTCTCTGTGAAACAGTGACCAAAGCACATAAACAGGCTGCTGCTCCTCATGTGAAGCCTTCTGCAGAATAAAGTGTGTGTCAGTCAGCAGTCTGATGCTAAAAGGCTGACAAGGAGAAAGCAAAGTCTGTGCATGTATATTTTTTCAAAGTCCCRTACTTCAATAAATATTATTGTTGCTTGCATGCAGATGCCCCTTTTAAAGACCTCAAGATTCCTGTTGTCACATACCTGGTTTCTAGAGGAATCTGCAGTGGAAGGCACATTTGCTCAGTCATTTGTTTCTTATGGCTTATTCTTGGATGTTGTCTATTTGAGCTGCAGCTATGCTGGCTTTTCTTTAGTACGGGTCTCCWGGAGGGTTATTGCTGATGGCATCTGTGGCTAAAGCTGCTATGGAGARATGAATTATTTAAGGTGACTAATGCTTTTAATGGACTTGTTGATCAATAGTGCTTATAACAAAACAATAGCAGGGAAGTCTCAGTTGAGAGAGAGASATGTTTTCATGAATGATAAAAACAATTTCTGGAGAAGGAAAAGGCCTTTGGATGTATTTTTTCTCTTATAAAATGGGCTATTTCCCAGGGACTTTAGTAAAATTGTGCGCAGATCTTAGTCTTATTATGAGTCTTAAAATAGTTGGTTTCCTTAAAAAAAAAATCTGAAATTATGTGAGAATCTTCATGGGTTTATTTTTTAAATGCATGACTTGTGATAAGGAATGAAAGGTTCAAAGAATTATACCTGTGAACCCTGGCAAAAGCTGAGCACAAATGTGAAGTATCTGAAAATAATTAGGAAAAATTCTGTTTCTTTAAATCTAAATCTGTGAGTCACAGCATTTAAATGGTACAGGACTTACTTTGTTCCCGTGTTTCACTTTAAAAAAATGTTTTATCAAGAGAAGGGTGGTTTTGTTTTTTTTTTTGAAGTTCATTTTTTTTCTTTTTTTATTATACTGTGGAAGCGGTTACAAGGTATTATCTCTTATGTTTGTGTTTGAGTGGCTTTGCTTCCCAAATTTCCTGGGTGGGAACTGCATCAGGTTTTGCAGTTTTGATTTGGSAAAGTTGAAATAGAAGGGGGAGAGACAACTCTTCAAGAAGGAAAGAATGAAACTGGGAAAGAAATGCCAAACTCTAAAATTAAAAACTTCTACTCTGTAAATGGTTCAGCCTGAAAAAATAACAAATATTTTGATTTATTAGCTTTTGTGCTTTTTAGCCATGAGCATTAATGCTTCTAAGACTTCTTTGGGCCCAAACAAATCTTTCTTTTTATAAGGCATCAATGCTAAGATGTTATGAAAGTGTATCAGTTGAAGATACAGAAGGAAATACACCATTATTTGAACACAGTCTAGGATAAAATTGTAGTGATACCTCAGGTAATGAGAACTGTCTGCAATGCCTGTAGAACAGTAATAGTGGATATTTTACGTGAATGTCTGCTAAAAAAAAAAAAACAAAAACAAACAAAAAAAACCCACCAAAAAAAAAACCAAAAAACAAAAAACAAAACCCCACCAAAACCAGCAAACAGAAAAGTTTCTCTCAGAAGCTGCCAGTCTAAAAATGGAATTATCTGGCATGGGCCAAAAAAATGGAGCAAGTGAAGGAGGAGCAAGATGCCTTCCTCTGTCTGTGCCTCAGCTGAAATTTCTATATAATATGGGGAGGACCTGAAAGTTCTTCACTTACCTCTGTGCTAAGGTTCACAGCTTCCTCGGTTTTGATCATAAATAAAAGACAAGGGCCCAGTACTTGCTCTGGGGAGAGGGATGAGTAGGAAATCTGGCCTCATTTTAAGGAAAATTACACTGAACATCTTAACATGAAATGGTATCTTCATAGTGGAAAGCTAAGATTTGCTTTATAATTTTCACAGGTTTTGTCCTTTGGGAATGAAATGTAGTAATTTTAGAGGTGTTCCAGTGGAACAGTTTCAGACAGAAAGTGAAGATGTCTGTATGTACAAGAAATTAATGGGGRAAGAGTTTTCCTAAGCTCCATGGATTCTCTGGAAAGGAAAAAAAAAGGACTGTTCTCCTCATCTAGTGTATGAAGAGCCAGATCCTAAGATACACACCTGTTTTTTCCTTTGACAAACTCTGAAGAAAATTGTGGTTAGGAAGCAAACAAACAAACCTAGCTAAGCATCCTCTCAGGATGTGACACTTTATAGTACTTTTCTCATTAGTCAGACAAAACTGTGAGAGGATGTATTTGTCTTACAAAGGGATAAGGAAACATCTTTTCCCTTAATAATCTTTTTCACAGAAGGCYCCCTTCATCTTTGACTTTCTCAATAGACCTTGGTCCCTTTCCTTGTATTAGTTCCCAGTGGAGCAGTAATTCCACACTCCAGCAATGTTGTGAATCAACAGCCAGGCTTCAGTGATGAGTCTGACACTCATTAATGCTAATTATTCATATGTTGTGTGCTTTGCATGTGTACGGACCCCAGATCTTTACAGCTATTTTGTTTGATTATCTGTGAGTTTTCTAAAATCCATTGCTTTGTATGCAAATTATCCTCTCTAATAAAGTAGGGAAGACATTGCCAAGCCATTTTGTAATATCCATAAATAAGTGTCTGGAAGTGTGCCTTTTGTCATTTAGATTGGGGCAGGTTTGAAGGAATGCTGCATAAAGTGTTAAATTTAATAAATGTCCCCCTCTCCAGGCCATGGCAAGCATGGCATGAGATGATGTGTGGGGTTTCAGGATGATACCTTTCAGATAAGATTTTAAATCATTATTCTTTTGGCTAAATTCCAAASATGGACCCATGGGAATCAGCTAAAGGACACAATACCAGACTTGACTCCTCCAGAAGGGAYTTTCTTGCTGTATTCTGAATGGGAGAGCATTGATATCTGATCCAAAGGAGGGCAGTGTTTTCTTTTTTTTAAAAAAAAGGAAGCTTTTCTTTCAGTTTGTTTGAAAAAGCAGTCTGACCAAGAGACTTTTCTACCTTTTTTTTTTAATTGAAGTTGCTGCGACAGTTGTTGCTTGGGTCAGCAGAGTGCATGGTCAGCTTCCAGTTACCAGCAGTTAACGGAGAAATACATTTTACTGAATCATTGCCTTGAAATAGTGTCATTGATTTTAAATTATGGATGAGGCAATGAGTATTCTCATATGTTCACAAAGCAGTTCACCAAGGTGAGCTGGACTAACACATATTGCTTGTAGCATACTGAGAATRCAACTGTCATCAGTTCCTACAGACTAATTTGGGAAGTTCAGAGGTAGTTGCATTTCATTCTGTTAAATATGCCTAACATTTGTGTACAGTTTTAGTAAGTTTTGGGGTTTTTTTTAGTTTGTTTGTTTGGTATTTTTTTATAGAACGTATTTCTAAGCAGACTAGAAAGGGAAACCAAACAAATCTATAAAGTCTCCTGTTTTGGTGGGAATGTTTGCTTGATTCATGGAGTGCCAGAGTAACAAAACTCAGCAATGAATTCTTACACACACACATACAGAGCAAGGGAACCAAACCTCAGCATTTCTAGTTCTGCTTTTTTGTTGTTGTTCACCCCTATTTTTAGCACTTCAATGCTGTGACTATAATATCTGCAGCATATATCCCTAATTTAAGTCAGTTTTGTGTGATGCGGCTCAAGTAAATGATGCAGTTGTCATCTGTGCACACAGATTTGAAAAGTTTGTCCTTTGGATATATAAATAAATATTAGGAATTCCAGGTCTTTTGGTGGCTCAGTAAGCATAGCAACATTGGTAGTACTTAGTGTCCCTGTACCACAGTTGTCTTCACAGTAAAACTTCTGGATTTAATGTAGTAATGCAGTGATTTGTGATTCTTGCTTACAGCTGTGCCAACAGCCCTGCAAAAATGCCTTTTCTTAATTTTCTTAGCTCTGAAATATTTTTGATTTGTGACAAAATATACTTTTAACTAACATTTTGCCAGTAATGCCACCTAGAAATATTACAGTTCCCTTTAGAAATGAAAAGGTGTGCCAGCAAAATTTACATTAGTCCTCCATATCAAATATAATTTGAGCTTTAATGGCACTTCCACAGGCTCTGCCCTGCAGTATTTTCTCAAAGAAACTGTGAACCTCTTGAATTTCATTATTGATTATATTTATGTTGCGTATCTGATCCTTAGCCACAGGTGGAGAGTTTGCTGTGTTTGATGCTGTACAAATACAGCACAAAAAGATCACTGCTCCTAAGAGGCTGCAATTAAGAGAAACTAAAAAGAGGTGGAAACATGAAGAAACAGAGGGATAATGTTGGCCACATGCCAGGCAGTATTTTCAGCATACTCACAATCTGCCTGTTGTCAAAGTTTTCTTTAGAGAATCAAGGGAAAACTGTGGAGAAAGGTAATCAGGCAGTACTGCCAATATGTTGTAACTGTCTTTAGGGAATCACCAGTCTGGAAATATAACAATTAGGCATACAAACTTGCATGGCAGTGTGATCAGAGTGGCACATCTCGGTGAGGCACAAGAAGGAGAGGGAGGAAAAGAACTGAGAAGCCTGAGCAATTAAAATGGGTTGAGTTTGTAGTAGATAAGCAGCTGCTATTTGAAAACTACGAGAAGAGAAAAAAAAAAGAGCCAAGAGATATCATCTTTGCAGTGGTATTTTGAATGAAATAAGACAGGCAAGATTGCATCTGCCAAGGCCAAGGAGAAGGATGTTGTGGTGTGAGAAGATGAGAATGAGAGTTTCAGCTGTGTGGATGGATAAGAAAAGTCATGGTTTAGATTTGTTATCCAGGAAGAGCATACAAGACAACAGGTCATCTGCTTGTGCTAAACAGATTAACTGCTAATGGAAAGTACAGGTCATCTGCCTCAAGCAGGTGTTGATTAAAACAGTTTTCTAACTGTTCATTTCAGAGGAAGTGGGGGGAAGGGTGAAAAGACAGATGAAAGAGGTGAAGAATAAACTGTGAGAAGGCTTTTCAAAGCATTGCTTTCATATGTCTCCATATCAGCCAGAGGCTGATGCCATATATCTGATGATAAGGTGAAAGTTGGTCTTTTTTGTCACTATTTCAGTGCTTCTSAAATCAGCAGCCTTGCTGCTATAAMACTGCAGGAGTGTTGTGCCTCCACCCTTAGAGGTGATGATTCTCATGAGCTAAACTGAAACATCAGGGCCTCTGCTTCATACACCTCTGTTTCAAACTCCAGCAGAGCAGCTGACTAGGCTTAAATTATTAACCAACCCCTGTTTACTGATTCATGGGTTTTCACCAGCCCTCTGTTGTTTAATGGTTATTTACTGAAAAATGCCATTGGCTGGAGTAACAAGTTCATAATTTTCTCCCAGTTCATGTACAAGAAAACCAGTTTATTTGTTAGAGTTAAGACTACAGACAGAATCTGGAAAAGAAGTGATCACAGAATTTGCTGCTCTCTGGAATATCTAAGGGTGTTTATTGGACCTTTTCTTCTACTGACATTCAATCCATAGAATGAGACTTTAATGTAAATTGTTTTATATGTTTGAAAAGGTACATAATTCTGTCTCAGATAAAAAGCATTGAGTCAGAACTATGTTCTGTTACCAGTGATTTTTCTTGTGTGGCACCCAAGCAATCTTTTCAGTGTAATAAAGATGAGTTCATGTGAAAGGTAACTTGAAGCTTGGAGAACTTCCTTGGCGTATTTCCCCACGGATTCTTGTTGAGAATATGAAAGAAGGGTTTCTCTACGCAAGAGAATGTTTTGATAGCTACTCCTTTTACTTGGTTGGGTGATGAAAATAAGGCCTGAATTTACAAAAGCTGCAGTTGCATGTTGTGAGATTTTAGAAATACAAGAGGACAGCGCTGAGACCCGGATAACTTTTAGGTAGACTGAATTTGCTCCTTAGGGAAAAAAAAAAACAAACACAAAGTGCAACATTTTTATTACAAGGGGAAACGAGATTTACATTTCTGAATTAATGTGTGGCTCCTTCTGTTCCCGAAGAGCAATAGGTGGTGTAACAGGAAGGAATACAAAGAGAGCTCATAAAATCGCGTAACCTGTCATGCAAGGTTGTAGATGACATGATACCTCTTTTCTTCTAACACTATCACAGTCCAAGGAGGCAGACAAGATCTTCTGCAATCATTAGAGAAATTAAAATTCTTTTCCTGTCAATTCTGTAACAGCAGAAGAATGTGTTGTCCTGAATTATTTTTGAGGATCTCAGGAACCTGTTCTTTACTTAAGTAGCTTATGGAAGAAAAAAAAATTGAACATTCATCAGGTGAAATAATGTTTGTTTGGTTAATATAATCTTTGCTTCTTGAGTGGCACCTTACCTTCACCCATAGTTCCAATGCCACTTGAGAGACTTGAATCCCATTTAATTCTTATGTTATCTTGGGGTTGTTTTATACCCAGGTCTACTATTTCAATAAAAATTTCAATAAGAACAGCAATGACAATTAAATTACATGAATTACAGCTTTGCTTTTGTGAAATTACTACAACAGGTATCTACATCAGGAACAAGAATTTGCCATTTGTTCTTTGCCAGAGATGTGTTGCTCTTTTATTTAAAGTTCAAAGCTTTCCCAACTATATTTTGTAAATATGTGTTGGTTTATTACCAGTTTAAATAGTTGGTGTATACTATTACAGCCCAATTATTATCATACACATGATCTGGATCACTGCTTTTGTTATACCCCTCTTCTCTGGGTGTCGTGGCTGGAAAGATGAAATGTTTTAAAGGTACTGCAAAATGCATGTTTAAGTCCTTAAGAGCTATTGCATATAAGAAACAAAAACAGCAGTGTGCTTCCTTGTTGAAATGTTCCCTAAATTTGTAAGTAGTCCTGCATTCAGGGGGACATTTTCTTTTAATCTGTGCTGCTGTAGAAACAGAGAAAGAGGAATTCTTCTTAGAGACTGTGACACTATGAAATCAGAAGACAGAAATTCAAACTCTGTGACTGACAAAAATGTCTAGGATGAGTTTGGGCAATGTTTGGTGCTCTCCCTTTTTCTGATTTGGGACTATTTTATCTCCTGTGATCTCTCTGGCGTATATGTTGAGACTGGTTGCCCCTACTCTGGAGAACTGTTTGTTATTTTATACTTGAACAATACCAAATTTAGTTGAGGTTCATTTATCCCATTACTCATCTCTGTTCTCATTTGACGTTCAGTTCCTCTTCCTGTTTCAGCACTTGGCAAATACTCACTTCCACTTGTTTAAAAAACCTTCCAGTTTTCTAGTGAAGATTTAAATATTTGATCAGCAAAGTTTGAGTGCAATTGTCTTCAACATCTTATTTCCTTGGCAATAGAAAGCAGACTTTGTTTCAAAAGTGAAGTGTCTGCTTTAATATTGAGGGCTATAGCACAATCTTGTATATCAGACTTCACCTGAAAAGGATCTGGCCACTACTGTGTGACTGTCAGGATATTTAGATTTTTCAAAGAATGTAGAAAAACCCACCTACCTCTCCATATTTTCCCTTTGCATAACTTTATATTATTACCTTTTTTTTGGTACATTAAAATTAAATTGAGCTGTGTAATCATTCTTTTGGGAAATAGATTAAGTGTTCAAGCCCCTGATCTTCGGATTTAATATTTCAGTGCACAAAATAAAAACCCGTCTAGCTGTTCTTCCAAATACATGAGCCAATTGACTGCATCCTGAATCTAATGTTGTTGATGACTTTGCTAAGATAAGTTATGGTGTCTTGACTTCTTTTCACTAGCCACAGTAATTTCTTTTCACTTACTGTAGACGTAAGAATTTAGGAATTTACCTCAAGGTGAAATTGTACAAAACTGGAAAGGTTAGAGATCAACACAATTCTGTGTACTGATCTAACAGAATATTTGAAGTTAYTTGATTGAAGCTGATCTTATTATGGCTTGGTATTACAAAGAACAGGAGGAGAATGTTTCTTTTGTCAGAAGATTGCTTTAGTAGGTTATGGTGACTTCTGGTTCTTGTTAAACTAATGAATTAGGGCTGCATCACTGCAGAGCATCCAGAAAGTTCTTAGGTATAATTGTTGACCTTTAAAAAATACAAATTTAAATCTACATTTTTGTGATGAGCTGAAAGTGGAGAAATCTCTGTTAAAATCTCTATTTGAGTGTCTGCTGTGGAGAAAAGCTGTTGAAACTACAGGACTTTGTTGATGCAGAAGAAAAAGGAGAAATGGGTTAAGACTGAGATTATCATTAATTCGAGTAGAGTTTGACAGCATTTTTGTCCGCACTTGTTTGAAGAGAAAACTGTTGTGGAGGATACAAGGCAAAGGCAAAGCATCCGAATGAAGAAATTTTATTTTGTAGAAAATTTATGTCCTGTGGCTCTTTTCCTGGCTTTTCCTGTTCCAGAAACAAATCCATTTGCCTTTTGCTCCAGATTTCTTTGTTTGCCAGTAATTAATGCTTCAGTATTCCATAGCCTTGGTTCTGACTGTGGATCAGGACACTGGAGAGCATGACAGCTAAAAGGAAAGAAGTGAGTCCATTCTGATCACTGTGTGCTAGGAACTGAAGCACTTTGGCTTATTTTCTCTGAATAAAAATTCCTCTCTTTCCTTGGAAATAGCAACAGGTAGGGTACATAATCTGCCACCCACTTAGTGGTTAAACAAACAATTTTCTTTTTCAAACAGATGTTGCCTACAAAAATGGTTTAAAATGTATGGAATATGCATTATGTGAGTTTCATTTATTTTTATTCTCAACATTTACTCCAAAATATTCTCATTTACACTTATGTAAGTAATAAAAGAAAATTTGCACATTTACAAATCAAGTGTGATCACTTGGTAGCTTTAAAGTTTGCTTTTGTTGTTTTATTTGCTTGCCTGTGACTTTAACAGCATGCTTCTAAAATTCTTATTTGCAGATGTCACTTTAGATATTCTTTTTCAGGAGTTTATTTTTCTTAGAAAACAGATGTCTGTAATTATCTTCTTTGACCTTGAGACTTATCTAAGTCAAATAGGTAATCATCCAATCAGACAGGGTATCATTATCAGAAGAAAAGTAATTACTATCTGAATATGTTTGAACATGATTATTACAAGCTTTAAACAGTTACACTTCTGATTGGGGCAGAACTAAAGACATTATCACTTCATAATTCACGTGATGTAACTTCACTTATCCTTGTCATTTTGGAATATGAAGAGCTAAATTGAACAGTGTAGTTCTTAAAACTTTAAAAAAAAGTATGTAATACCCTCTCTAAAACCGAAGGGTGCTCAAAATCTTTCTATTGAAATGAAGGAAAACTGTATTTAAAAACACGAGAAGCAAAACACAATTTACAGCAACCTCTAGAAGGGCTGAGGAGTACATAATGTATTTCTGTATGAAAATGCTTGGAATGAAGTGAAGCAGAAAAAAACTGTTGATAACTGGA